>NW_026114603.1:0-174330 GCF_025201925.1 Gopherus flavomarginatus
GCCCAAATCCCTTGAGTCTCACAACGAAGGGAAATAATCCTTTTTCCCTTCCCCCCTCCAGGTGCTCCTGGAGAGATACACAGACACAAGCTCTGTGAAACTACACAGAGTGACTCCCCCTCTCTGTTCCCAATCCTGGAAACAAAAAGTACTTTCCTATTCCCCCAGAGGGAATGCAAAATCAGGCTAGCAAATCCAACACACAGATCTCCCCTGATTTCTTCCTCCCACCAATTCCCTGGTGAGTACAGACTCAATTTCCCTGAAGTAAAGAAAAACTCCAACAGGTCTTAAAAGAAAGCTTTATATAAAAAGAAAGAAAAATACATACAAATGGTCTCTCTGTATTAAGATGATACAATACAGGGTCAATTGCTTAAAAGAATATTGAATAAACAGCCTTATTCAAAAAGAATACAAATCAAAGCACTCCAGCACTTATATTCATGCAAATACCAAAGAAAAGAAACCATAGAACTTACTATCTGATCTCTTTGTCCTTACACTTAGAAACAGAAGACTAGAAAGTAGAAACTACTTCTCCAAAGCTCAGAGAAAGCAGGCAGACAGACAAAAGACTCAGACACAAACTTCCCTCCACCCAGAGTTGAAAAAATCCGGTTCCTGATTGGTCCTCTGGTCAGGTGCTTCAGGTGAAAGAGACATTAACCCTTAGCTATCTGTTTATGACATATGCATCTGATGGCAAAGGGAATTCTTGGTGCCCAGAGCCTCAGTAATCCATACTCAGGGGTTTCTCAGCCTACAAACAAGAGGATAAGTTTGAACATTTGACTTAAGGCTGGGGATTTCAAAGGAACCTAACAGTTGTAGGGGGAAGGGATAGCTCAGTGGTTTGAGCATTGGTTTGCTAAACCAAGAGTTTTGAGTTCAATCCTTGAGGGGGCTACCTAAGGGTCTGGGTCCTGCTAGCAAAGGCAAGGGGCTGGACCTGATGACTTTTCAGGGTCCCTTCTATCTCTATAAGATAGATATATCTCTACAGAGAGAGAGAGGGGTATCCAGCTCCAACTGAAATTCACATATACAGATGGAGGGAAAAGTGACTTGTCTTTGACCCTCTCTTCCATCAAAATGCTGGCTGTTGAAGCTGATCCCCCATGGAGGAGAAAGCCACCTTTTCCATGTGTAGGTACAAAGAACCATTTCTGCTGCTGCAAGTGAGAAACCAGGGCCATATGGGTCACAATGTAGTCCTGGGACAATGTAATTACCTGCTGCCTTTATCTCAGGTCCTGTAGAAACTACAAGCTATCTAACCCAATATTTGTCTGGAGTTTCTTTCTTTCTTTCTTCTCCTCAGGTACTAAAAAAATGAGAATTTGTTTTTTCTTATTTCTTTTAATATGTACAAGCTTCAGTCATACTATCATGTTGAATATGTTTCAGTCTCAAAGAGAGAGGACCACTTCAATTATATAATGTTACAGTCACAGAGTTTAGGGCCAGAAGGAGCCACCGATCACTTAGTCTCTTTTCCTACATATCACAGGCCACCAAAACCACCCAGCATCTGCACAGTAAACCCAACCACTCAAATTAGACCAAACCACAGACTATGATGTGCCACAAGCAGAAAATAGGAGGGGTCAATGTTTACGTGTTCCCAAAGGCCCCTACCATGGAAGGGAATCAGTGGGGTTCTCTCTGCCTTTCAGGCACAGACTATTTGATGAGATGGTGAACAAAGAAACAGTCCTACATTCTGTTGGATTGTGGGTGGGTGTTCAGCCCATGTCCCCATCATGGCCTAAGATTCCTTGTCCCATATTAAGACAATATACAAGCCATTCATTCCACATAGGGCTTGTGTATACTTCTGGCTAAATTGTCACTGCTGTGATTGATGCAGCAGTGTTGAATTAGCAAGTCTGGTGAAGACAAACTGAGTAAATGGCATATCACTGTCCCACAGATGTTTGCTCTCCACCTCCCTGAGAGCTGGAAGGCAAGGTGGTGGGAGAGTGTCTCCTGTTGACACAGCTCAAAGTAGACACTGCTGTAAGATAATCTATGTTACGTCAACTGAAGAAGCAAAATTTAGCAATATAAAACTATGGACTGGTCTACACTAAAGCTGTATGTTGTCCTGTCAGGTTGACACTACCAACTAAAGGGGATTCTAGGGATGTGTGTGTGTCTAAGCTCCATTGATATCCAAGGCTAAGACCACCAGCTTGTGTAAATCAGCCACAGCTCCATTGATCCGTTGCTGTCCACGGGCCAGATCCCCAGATGGTGGAAATCTACCATAGGTCCATTGGCCAGAACCCCAGCCAGTGTAAATTGATGTTGTTCCCGTGCAACCCAATGGGTTCAGCGTCCCAAACAAATGAAATGCTAATTCACACCCAGTGAAGATCCAGCCCTAATTGACTTTCCAATCAGCTTCTTATCTGGGCTTGGGTTTCAGACATTGGTGCCTCTCAGATATTTGCTCAGTCCACTCCAAGGCAGACATTAATAGATGTCCTATGAAGTTGTGGGCCCTCCAACATGCAACAGGTTCAGTCTTTTACATTATTCAGAATTCCTGACAATAGATTCTTATATTCTTCTAAGGCCTGTGTGTCTGATTGTCCTTATTTATCTATCTATCCAATTGAGAGACACAAAGGCGGGTAAGGTAATATCTTTTATTGGACCAACTTCTTTTGGTGGCAGGTGTTCTTCAGCTCTGTGGAGCTCTAAACTTTACAGAAGTTGGTTTGGTAAAAGATATCACCTCACCCGCTTTGTCTCTCCCCTGTCCTGGGACAAACACAGCTACTACAACACTCTTTAGTTGTCTGCCTGGGAAGCTATGTTAATCCTTGTATGCAACCTGGTGTAAACCAGGATTTACTCCATGGAACCCAATCAGCCCAATCCTCCTCTCACTCTTCCCAGTATGAAAAAGGAGCAGTTTCCAAACAGAATGAAGTTACACCAGTGTAAGGAGACAGTAAAGACTGAGACATTTTCCCTTTTGTGGTAACCTTGCTCTGCAAAATGTTCTCCTCAGGGCCCTGTTCACCTTACTGTTCCTCAGGCTGTAGACGATGGGGTTTAACATGGGCGTGATGACTGTGTAAGAAAAAGATAACAGCTTCTTGTTTTCTGGTAAGTTGTTGGACTTGGACCAGAAGTAGGTCAGGCCAGCTGTGCTGTAGAACAATGCCACCATGACAAGGTGGGAGGAGCAGGTGGAGATGGCTTTCCTCCTGCCCTCAGCTGATATCATCTGGACTATGAGGGCGAGGATGCAGAGATTGGACTCGAAGGTGTCCTACATTCTATGTTCTCTGTTATATTTTCTCCAACCAACTTTTAATGAATGAATAAAGTGATTGGGAATAGACTGGGAAAGAAGCCTATGGAATTAAGGCACATAACTCTTCATGTATAGCAGTTGGGTGCTTAAACCTTTTAGGCTTCTTTGAAAATGGGTCATCTTCATATATCTGAGTAACTATGAGCAAAGTTCATCATTAATATGTCTCCACTGCATGTATGTGGCAAGATTCTGTTCTTAGTTTCGCTGTTGTCATCTGGAAAATAGTTGAATACAGTGAAATTACTCTGGATTAATAGCTGCATAATGGAGAGGAGAATTTAACCCACTGAAGTTCATAGATAGAGAGAGGCAAAACAATTTAATAAATATTATTTGTTCTGATTCTCCTCTTATTTGCCTTATCTTGGACCCATTGATTTCAATGTTGTTACTGCAAACTTACATCATTGGTTGGATACTCTCTTGTTGTTATGTCTTTGGGACTCATCCAGAGTCCCTGCTGACGTTAGTAGAAAGACTGTCATAGATGACAACAGGCTTTGGATCAGGCCCTTGAGTTACTAAATAAATTGTTCAACACATGTTCTAGCAGAGTTCAAGTGGCACATTTAACTCAATATTACATAATAGTGTCAGAAAGTAAACCATGCTACTGATAATATTTAGCATCAGATTCCCAGAAGAAGATGAGAGAGATATGTACCCAATCTTATCGAAATTCAATACGAGTGGAGCACCCCTGTCAGATAGATAGATAGATAGATTTGAAAATCTGTAGTGTTTTTTGTTAGACCTACTGGTGACAGGAATCAATCGATCTCTATCTATCTATCTATCTATCTATCTAGGTAAAAATCTGGGTTTCATGATATATTTTGCTAGTTAAATTCTTCCCAATCTGAATTTAAAAAAAAATCACTAAAAGAACCAGCTATGATTTTTTAACATTCCCCACCCCCAGATTGCAACCACTTGTAATTTGCTCGTACACCATATGGAATAAATTGGATTGCTGTGTTCTGTTAATTAAAATGGCAGAAAATTTGAGTCCCTCACCTCCTGGAGGTCTTGATACAAAGGCAAATGTCCCATTGACTTCAAGATCACCAAATAAGGGCTTTAAAGGGTAAATCTCAAATCACTGAAGAGTGAGAGCTAGTGCATTTGATAAGACTTCTTGTTTCTTTAACTCAACCCATTTTCTCTTATCTCTTCAATGAATAGTATGTTCTTACTATCTTCAAAGGAACTGTCTTTTGACTTAGTAAGAGAATTGGAATGTTTTGTGGAATCCTCCTGGACATGGTCCCTGGAACATCTTAATACTGAGACTACTGGAACAAATAATTAATGCACTGTTATTTTAGGAACATAAAACCACACAGAGATTTAATCCTTGATTTCAGTGAGGCTATTAAACACGTGCTTAATTTTAAGTGCGTCCATACGTGAAGATTACTGAACAAATCCTATGGTTAAAGTCAGACACATGCTTAAGTACATTGCTGAATTGGGCCCTTAATAAACTTTTGCTCATCTCCTGGGAAGTTCTCTGGCCTGTGTTGTACAAGAAGGTCAGACTAGATGATCACAACAGTCCCTTCTGGCCTGGGAATCTTCTAATCTATTCTTCCTCATCTACCTTAGTTGAATGTGCAGGAACATTAATCCCTAATATTTTTTCCACACTATGAAATTAAGTTTTAGAGCATGATTCTCATTTGCACTAAGGTCCCTTAATGCTAACACTTAGTTCTTACATAACATTTTTCATCAGTAGATCTCAATAAGCTTTACTGCTACTTTAAGACTGATGTGAAACTGCAAAGGAGCCTACAGTTACATTTACAAACACTTTACGGTTCCTTAAAGCTGCCGGAATATTGGAAAAGGTGGCTCAGTGTAAATTAGTATTAGGCCCTAAGTGTTTAAGGTATAAGAGCAGACTTAGCAATCTCTAGGTGGTCCAGGTGCCACTAGACAGTGACAGAGCACCACATCCAGCAGGCATGGATTACACTAGGGGATCCAGATTGCATGAAAAATGAGTGAATGGTGGTACAATACCTGCACTTCACCATGGATAGCATCTTCTGGACCAAGAACAAACATACCCCTCCTTTGGATGTTCTTTAGATTTAAACCTAGGTCTTGTGGTGACTGGTGTCTTTTGAAAACACCTAGATAAACACAGAGAACCTGAACCTTGGCTCGTGTGGTTGGAGTCAGTATGTTGGGAAGAGATCCAGTTTGGGGGATCAGGGTTTACCAATGCCACCTGGTCATATTTGTTGTTTAGGTAGAGGAAGGACAGCTGGGTTGGGCTGGGTCCTGTATTTTGGCTGAGCAAAGACTGAATATATATTGAGCAATGGCTCCTTGTATCTCTGGAGAAAGCAAAGTACTTCTAGGTCTAATAACATAGAACACAAAAGCAAAAGTATTGCAGTTACAGAAACTCTGCCAAAGACATGAAAGATCTCACGCCCATCCCTCCTACTTTCCATTAATCTCATATACTCTGCTGCCACTTAATGGCTTTCTATTGTCTTTCAAAGGAGAAGCAGGATGAGTTAGGGGCAAGGAAAGATACCAAATTGCTCTCATCCCATAAAGACTCACTCTGTCCTCCATAGCAGCTACCATTCCTGCAAGATGCATTAGAAACCTGGGGCCAGAGCCTCAGCTGATGGTAATCAGTTTAGATTAAATGAGTTCAATGGCTGTGCCAGTTTACACCAGTTGAAGATCTGCTGTCTGGCCTCCATTACATCGCCTGGGCAACTGATGAGACATTTATGGCCATGTTCTATTAGATAGATGGGTATATCTCCATATTATATGGAATCTATCTCATAGAGCTGGAAGAGACCTTGAAAGGTCATCAAGTCCAGTCCCCTGCCTTCACAGCAGAATTAAGTACCATCTCTGACAGATTTTTGCCCCAGGTCCCTAAATGACTCTCTTAAGGCTTGAATTCACAACCGTGGGTTTAGTAGGCCAATGCTCAAACCACTGAACTATCTAATAAAACTGGAAAGAAAAGAGAACTGGGAACTATGGGGAAAATACAGCTCTGTCGCATCTTACGTGCATTTAACATGCGTGATTTCAGCTTTACACAGTAGGCAAAAAACAAAAAAAGAGAGAAAAATAACAATTTAAATACTGTTTCTGTAGTGCAGGCGATTCTGCCTGCCATTCAACTCAATGTAATTTTGACTATACGCGGTTTTCACTTTACGCGTTGTGACAGACTCAAACCAGTGGGATACAGGAGTCTGGTCCTATTGGTATCCAGGGGGGCGGGCAAAGCCCGCCCACTTCTAAAGGACCTCCCCGCAGCCTAAGGGGAGGACCCACAGGTCTGGGACACCAAGTAATTACGTGGGACAACTAATGAAAAAACAGGCTCGGGAGTGAGTTCATAGGGCTAAACGAAGGGAACTGGATGGGGACACCGAGCAGAGAACCCCGGACAACGCCCACTGCTCCTCAAAGGCATCAAGGGAGCCAGTGGACACCGCCCAGAGGAACTCTGCCTGGATGCGTGTACAGACAGAGGAACGGAAATAGGCTCTACAGTCGCAGGAAATCTCGTCGGCCAACCTCCTCTCGCTGGTGTTGTAGATGATTAGTTTGGCCAGGGCCAAGAGGAGGTTGAGAAGGAGATCCCGCAACTTTGTGGGGCCAAGGATGGGGAGTGTGTAGATAAAAAGGTGAGGGGAAAAGTGCAACAAAAAACGCAATAAGATATTGAAGAGGAGCCGGAACAGGGGCTGCAACCTGGCACACTCCAAATAAATGTGCGCCAAGGTCTCCTTCTTGCCACAGAAAGGGCAGGTGTTAGGGACAGGGGTGAACCGTGCCAAGTACACGCCCGTGCTCATGGCCCCGTGAAGAAGCCAGCAACTGACATCCCCAGCGGGCCTCAGGACCAGGGCAGAGGACAAGCTGGCCCAGCGGGGCTTCTCACCCTTGAGAGGTGGCAGGCGGTCCTGTCATTTGGTATCAGGGCGGGACACGAGTGTGAGGTAGTGAAGGGTGTGGAGCATGAGCGTGTACAGATGTTTCCATGGCGCAGCCTGGAACAGAACCGGCTGCAGATCGTGCAGCCAGCTTGCAGTGAAAGGGTGAGGGGGCCGACTGGGTCCACGGGGCAGGGGCCCTATAAAAATGTCCACGGAGCCTGGGGTGGAGGGTGGGCAGGGCGTGCCTTCTCACAGGACCCGGTCGAGGTAAGCCCGAGCAGCAGGAAGTAAAGCGGCATTCATTTCCTGAAGTACACGCCGGGGAGTAAGAGGTCTGGAGAGCCCCATGCGCTGAGCGAGCGTCAGGGGATCCAGCCAGTCTCCCTGGTCATAGTCCAGGAGGTCTCCGAGTCTGGTGAGTCCCTCCAAGACCAGCCTCTGGCACACCGCGGGGGACTCTGCCATCTGCACACGAAGCTGGGGATTGTGTAGCAGGGGCTCCGCGAGGAGGTCGGCCCTCACGGTGACCGCCACGGACCTGGTCATTGAAAAGAGCTTCCAGGTCCGGAGGAGGTCTTGGTAGAAGACCGGCAGCCCAGAGAGGTCTCGCGGAAGACCTCTCGGATGGAGGTAAAAGAGCTGCTGGTCGTATCGGAGCCCTCGGAAGTGGCGGAGGAAGGCGTGCGCCAATACGCTCCACACCGGACTACCTGCAGCATACAGGAGCCTCTGCAGTGCCTGGAGGTGGAAGATATGGACCTGAGTGCATAGGCACTTCAGGCCCTGCCCCTCCTCCTCCAGGGGCAGGTGGAGGACCCCTGCAGAGACCCAGTGGGTCTCTGGCCAAAATAACTCCAGAATCGCCATCCGGAGGTTGGCCAGGAAATCCGGGGCCAGGACCAGGGTGCTGAGCCGGTACCAGAGCATGAACAGAACCAGCTGATTAAGCACCAGTGCCCTCCCCTGAAGGGAGAGGCATCGGAGTAGTCCTGTCCACTTCGGGAGCCGCTCCATTACTCTGCCCTCCAAACCGTGCCAGTTCTCCGGCGGAGATGGATGCGTGGCAGAAAGGTAAACGCAGAAATAGAGCAGTGGACCCGTGCTCCACCAGATGGCCTGAAGCATGGGTGGGAGGGAACTCGCCTGCCACCTGTCCCCGACCACCAGGCCAGAGCTCTTGACCCAGTTGACCCGGGCGGAGGAGGCCGCCGAGTACATAGCCTGGCAAGCCTCCACCCACGCCAAGTCACCCTGGTCCTGGACCACGAGGAGCACATCGTCAGCGTACGCCGACAGGACCAGCCGCAGCCTCAGCTCCCGAAGCACCAACCCAGTCAACCTCTTGCGGAGGAGATAAAGGAAGGGCTCGATCGCCAGAGCGTACAGCTGGCCTGAGAGGGGGCACCCCTGCAGCACTCCTCGCCTGAAGTTGACCGGCTAGGTCAGGGTCCAGTTGAGCCTGACCAGACACTCCGCAGAAGCATACAGCACCTGGAGAAAACCCACAAACAGGGGTCCGAAGCCAAACGCTCGCAGAGTGCCCAGGAGATACCCGTGATCCATCCTGTTGAATGACTTCTCCTGATCCAGGGACAAGAGGGCGAACGACAGACCATCCCTACACCCAAATTCCAGAAGGTCCCTGACCAGATACAAGTTATCAAAGATGGTGCGGCCCAGGACGGTGTAGGTCTGGTCTGGATGGACCACGTCCGCCAGCATGGACCCTAGCCACATCAAGATGGCCTTTGCTGCGATTTTGTAGTCCGTGCTGAGGAGCGAGACGGGACGCCAATTCCGTAAGTCCCGGAGGTCCCCACTCTTCGGCAATAAGGCCAGCACGGCTCGCCTGCATGAGAGAGGGAGGACCCCGCTCTGCAAAGACTAGGCCCAGACGGTGACCAGGTCTGGGCAGAGGATGTCCTAGAACACGCGGTAGAACTCCACGGTCAGCCCATCCAAGCCCAGAGATTTATTGGTGGGCATGCGACGGAGGGCTTCCGAGAACTCGGCCAGAGTGAGAGGTAGCTCTAGCTGGTCCAGGTTGCCCGTGCAGACCGTCGGGAGTCCATTCCAGAGCACTCTGCAAGCGTTAGGATTGGTCGGATCCGGGGAGAAAAGAGTCACGTAGAAGGCCCTGGCCCTCTGGCACATCTCCGCCGCATCCGTGAGGGAAGTGCCGTCCTCCGCCAGGAGGCAGGTGATGTGCTTCTTGGCCCTCCTCCTTTTCTCCAGGGCGTAGAAGAAGCGGGAACCGCGATCCATCTCCCGAAGGAGGTGGATGCGGGATCGAACAAAAGCACCCCTGGCCCGATGGTCTTCAAGGACCCGGAGCTCCTCCCACTTCTCCCGGCATGCTCCGCAGAGGGATGGATCCTCTGGGCTGGCGGCCAAACGCCTCTCCAGCTCCAAGACCTCCTGCTCCAACTGCTCTATCACCGCATCCCTCAGTCGGCTGGCGCCCCGGGTGTAGTCACGGCAGAAGAGCCGGGCGTGCACCTTCCCCACATCCCACCACAGCCGCGCCGAGGAAAAGGCGCGTCTCTGCCCTCACCAGGCCAGCCAGAACTCCCGGAAGGACGCAACGAAGCCCGCATCCTCCAGCAAACTGTTATTAAAGTGCCAATAGGCCAGCCCCGGCCTCTCTGTGCAGAGAGAGGCCGTCACGGTGGCAAGGTGGTGATCCGAAAAGGAGGCCGGCCGAACTGGAGGAGAGGGCCCTTGAAAGGTGGAAACGCGACAGGTAAATACGGTCCAGCTGGGAGTGGCGCGACTGATGGGCCTCCACCCGGACGAAGGTAAACTTCGAGATGTCATCCGGGTGGTGGTCGCGCCAGACGTCCACCAGGGAGTGGCGTTCGACGATCTCCCGGAGTACATCCGCGGCGGCCGGGCACTGCTCGGTCCCTGAGCGGTCCTGTTCCTCGAGGGTGGTGTTAAAGTCCCCTCCCAGGACCAGGCACTCACGAAGATCCAGGGAGCCGAGGAAGGCGGACGCTTGCTGATAAAAACGCAGCCTCTCCGGGCCCGATGTAGGGACGTAAACGTTGACGAGATTAACCACAAGCCCCTCCATGCGGACCCGGAGGTGCAGCAGGTGACCCGGCACGGCCTCGGCGACCCCTAGCACCTCGGGACGTAGGTCGGGGGACAACAGGGTCGCCACTCCAGCCGCGCAGACCGAGAATTGGCTAAAGTAGGCCCCGTTCCCCCCACTCCAGCCGCCAGCTAGCTGCAGCGGCCGGATCAGTATGTGTCTCCTGCAGGAAAACCACAGAGTACCCCCACTCCCGGAGGAAGGAGAGCACCTGGCTCCTGCGGAGACCCATCCTATAGCCCCAGGTGTTTAAAGTGGCAAGGTTGATCGGCGCCATGAGGAGGGCTGGGGGGGATCCTCGCCAGCAGACACGCCCACGGCCTCCGGCAGGCCACGCAGCAATCCGTGACCTACCACATAGGTGAGTAAAGAGTCACGGAAGACACAGACCTGCCATAAGGCCGCAGTGGCCTGCTTCCCAGACCTCTTACTCTCCCCCATGAGGGCCCCTGCGGTCCGGAGGACCTGATGGAAATCCCCCCACTGCTGGAGCGCAAGATGGACTTTGTTACGGGAGCCACGGACGTCCTCAAGGAACTCCCGCAGCTCCTCCCTCAGCGCATGGGGAGGTGGGGTCACTGATCGATGACTGTCCTCCAGTGGGACCCCCGTCACAGCCCCACGGCCCACCGAGGCGGGCAGGCAGGGGGCAGACCCCCGACGTGGCAGCAGATGGGCCAACGCCACACGACCCGCCCTGCTCCCAGATTCAAGAAGGGGCAGTGGAAGGAGAACAGCAGCCCCTGGGGGGTCAGGACAGGAAAAAACTAGTGAAGCCGCTCCCTGGGGGGTAGTCCCAGGGGTGGCACTGGCATCACAGGAGGTGGGGGGGACAAGGACAGGGCTAATGGGAGTAGGGCGGGGATCAGGAAGAGAAGTCGGGAAGGAGGTGGAGGCAGGATCCAGAGCCTCTATATTTGAGCAGCCGGACAGTGGCTCCTCTTGGCCAGGCTCAGGGATCTGAGAAGTGGGAAGGGGACCCCTAACGATGCCAGGCTCAGCCACTGTGGCACTGGTGGCAGCCTCGGCATCCAGAGATAGACGTTGGTCAATGGGGTCCCTGCTGAGGAAGGAGAGCGGGTCCTCTCCACCCAACAGGGACACCCCCTGGGAAGCGGGTCTCGGCAGTGGGGCATTGGCCGTCGTCCCAAGGGGCGCGGCGGCCATCAACAGAGTGCAACCCACAGCCGGGTCAATGGAAGATTCCAGGGGACCCTCAGAGGTGGGAGCAGAAGCAGTGGTTAGGGGAAGGGAACTCGGGGACAGGGGGGCCGAGGTGAGGTCGCCCAGATCGAGTCCCGCTGGCAGAGGGTCGTCCTCCCCCCTGCGTGACCGGGGTCAAACCCAGGGCCTCGATCTCCTCATAGATGGAAGGGAGATCACCGTCCACCACCCCAGGGCCCTCCCCGCCAGCACCCGGGGCGATACCCACCACGCGCTCGCAGAAGCGTCGAGTGGGAGGGGGGCGAGACAGGCTCCCTCGGGGGTGTCCACAGGAAGGGACCCAGGAGGAGGGGCGGTGTCACCTTCCGGTGCTGCCACGGCAACCCAGCCGGCACCACAAAACGGGAGTCATCAGGGGGCAAGGCGGAAGACTCATCATCGGTGCCCCCATTTCTACTCTTCCAGGAGGCCTCCGAATCCAAAGGATGTAAGGAAACTCGAGCCTTCTGCTTGCCCCGCTTCCCCTGCACCAAGGACCAGCCCTCCATGGCATCATCCGGGGGCTGGCTAACTGGGGTCAGGTCGGGAGGCAAGGGCAATGGCTCAGGGACTCGGGGAGGCAGTGGTGGCACAGCAGAAATGAGGGAGGATTCCCCCTGGGACGAGCCCTCTCCCACGTCCGGTGGTATCTCTGCCACACCCTCCTCCACAGAGGTGGACCGAGAAGGAGGAGGAGAGGCAGCTTCAGCTGCCGGGCAGCCAGGGGGACCGGCGATGACAGAGCCGGCACCTTGCCGGTGCTCGGGGGTCCCGGACGCACCTCCGTACTGGGCCAAGGGGCAGTCCCTCCGGACGTGCCCCATCGCCCGGCAGAGGTAGCACCGGGTCTCCTCCATTGAGTAATGCACCCGGTAGTGGGCTCCCTGGTAGGGGACCAGAAAGGACTCCTCGAGCGCCTCTCTGCCGTGCGCCGCAGGAGGCAGTTGAAGCTGCACTTGCTGGAGGAACAAGAGAACATGACAGAGGACGGGGTCCTTGCAGCCCAAGGGGAGAGGGCTGATGACGGAGATGGGGCGTCCCAGGGCAGAAAGGGCGGGCAGCAGGGCGGCATTGGGCAGGAAGGGAGGGACGGAGTTCAAGATTAAGCAAACCCCCAGGTCTTCCAACGGCTCCAGGGGGATGAACACGCCCCCTACAGCCAGGCCTGTCTCTACCGTCTCCTGGGCAGCGGCCTCCGATGCCAGGAAGAAGACCACCTTCCCTTACATTTTGGAGGCCACCACGATGGCCGTGGGCCCCACCACCCTCGCCAACGCCCGCACGTAGGTCTCCACGTGGGGCGAGGTGGGCACCAGGAGACAACAGACGCCGTGCTTCCTGGTCAAAGTGAGAAAGGGGCCCCAGCCGCTGTAGATGTTGGCAGAAGCGGCGGGCGGAGGAGCAGCGGCAGGCGGGGGGGGCCGCCGCCACCTGGGCGTACGCCCTGGGGGCCGGGGGGAGGGACACCTGCAGAGCTGGTGGAGGGAACAGCGGGGAGGGACGCCGCAGCCGGTAGCAGGGCTGCGGCAGTGGGGGCAGTCTCCGCCATGGAGGGCCTGGCCTTTCTAGCGGGGCCCTTACCCTTCTTCCCACCCCGACCCTTCCCACCGGCTGGGGGGGGCTCCCCCCGAATCAGAAGGGGCGAGAGACGTGGCAGCAACGGAGGTCTCCCCAATACTCGCTGCTGCCAGTGCCCCAACAGGGGCGGTGGTAGGTGGATCAGCAGCGGCGGTCGAGGTAGAAGCTTGGGCAGTGGACACGGGGGCAGGTGGAGGAGGGGTAGTGGGAGCATCGCGAGGGGTCTCCCCCGCCGCATCCCCCGCCATAACGAGAGCGGGGAGGAGGACAAACAGCGAGGGGAGGGGAAGGAAAGGAGGCGGCCACCCTTCCCCGCTAGGCTGCAGGCAGGGGAGGAGGGCGTCAGAAGAGGAAGGCTAAAGGGGCGTAGGGAGCAACCAAGGACTACAGGTGGGATTGGTGCAGGGCACCAACGCAGACGGGGGTTCCGGCTCCTCCAGTTGCACTAGGGGAGCGGGGGGGCAACGGCAGAGGGGGGAGTGCAGTGAACAAGGGGAAACCAAATGGGGAAGGGCACAAGCGCCTGAGAGGGGGCGTGGGCGCATGAGGGGGAACCGATCAGGGCTGGGGGAACACAGGGTAGGGGGAAAGGGCGAGCTGAGATTGGGGTAGAGGGACCACAGGGACAGCTACAGGGCTGGGGCAGAACTATCAGGCAGCAGAGGGAAATAGGTGGGGTGGACAAATGTGGCAGAGGGGAGGGGGTCAGTCCAGTATGAGGGGGGAGGTGGTGCACCCACAGGCACTTGTGCAAAAAAGTCAATGGTTGGCTACTGCTGCTGCAGGCCCAAATGGTGGAAGTGGGCGTGGTGAGCCAGGCGAGCAGCTCAGACCCAGAGGCAGGAGTCCAAAGCAGAAGGAAAACAGCCAGCGGGGGTGGTGGAGGGGGCAACGATGGTGGTGGGGGCGAAGGGGGACACGGATGGACTGGGGGCAGGCTCCACGCCACACCTCCGGTGCCCCAGCAGACACAGTCCAAACCCCCACCACAAGAGCACAGTTTGAAAAAGACTCAGTCCAGAAAAGCCCCCTCCACAGTGGTCTTCATACTGTCTCCAGCAGCAGGCGGTCCTCTTCTCCTTCCTCTCCTTCTCCGGGCACCAACAGCTCCCCTGCAACAGCCACAGTAGGCCCAGCAGCTCCAGGCGGTGGTGGTCTGGCGTCCAGGCAGCAGGGACCCTGCTCAGATGGTGGTGTCCTCAGCAACAAGAGCCGGGGTCCCTCACTCCCCTTCTCTCTGGGAAGTAGGCCAGCAGCCCCCCCACCAGGGGCTGTAGGTGGAGTAACAGCAGTAACTGAGGTGGGGGGGAACCACCAGCCAGCCAGCAAACAGACAGCAGAGAGAGGGGTGGGTGGTGGTGTCTAGCCCAGCCAGTGGAGCAGCAGGAGCAGGAACAGCAGCAGAAACAGCAGCAGCAGCAGCAGTGAGGGCCCGGTGCCCAGCAGGAACAGCAGCAGCAGCAGCAGCCCTCTCCCTCCTTCCTCTACAGCAGAGCGGTCCTATTGGCATCCAGCGGGGGTGGGCGGGCGAAGCCTCCCCCCAGCCTAAGGGGAAGACCCACAGGTCTGGGACACCAAATAATTACGGGGGACAACTAATGAAAAAAACAGGATCGGGAGTGAGGTCATAGGGCTAAACGAAGGGAACCCGATGGGGACACCGAGCAGAGAACCCCGGACAACGCCCACTGCTCCTCGAAGGCGTCAAGGGAGCCAGTGGACGCCGCCCAGAGGAACTCTGCCCGGATGCGAGAGCAGACGGAGGAACGGAAATAGGCCCCACAGTCGCAGGAAATCCCGTCGGCCAACCTCCTCTCCCTGGTGTTGTAGATGGTCAGTTTGGCCAGGGCCAAGAGGAGGTTGAGAAGGAGATCCCGCGACTTCGTGGGGCCACGGATGGGGAGCGTGTAGATAAAAAGGTGAGGGGAAAAGTGCAACCAAAAATGCAGGAAAATATTCAGGAGGAGCCGGAACAGGGGCTGCAACCTGGCTCACTCCAAATAAACGTGCGCCAAGGTCTCCTTCTCACCACAGAAAGGGCAGGTGCTAGGGACAGATGTGAACCGCGCCAAGTACACGCCCGTGCTCACGGCTCCGTGAAGGAGCCGCCAACTGATATCCCCGGCGGGCCTCGGGACCAGGGCAGAGTACAAGCTGGCCCACCGGGGCTCCTCACCCTCGAGAGGCGGCAGGAGGTCCCGCCATTGGTATCGGGGCGGGACGCGAGGGTGAGGTAGTGAAGGGTATGGAGCACAAGCGAGTACAGATGTTTCCGTGGCGCGGTCTGGAACAAAACCGGCTGCAGATCATGCAGCCGGCTGGCAGTGAAAGGGTGAGGGGGCCGATCGGGTCCACGGGGCAGGGGCCCGATAAAAATGTCCACGGGGCCTGGGGTGGAGGGTGGGCGGGGCGTGCCCTCTCGCAGGACCCGGTCGAGGTAAGCCCGAGCAGCGGGCAGTAAAGCGGCCTTCACCTCCTGAAGTACGCGCTGGGGAGTACGAGGTCTGGAGAGCCCCATGCGCTGAGCGAACGTCAGGGGATCCAGCCAGTCTCCCCGGTCGTAGTCCAGGAGGTCTCCGACCCTGGTGACTCCTGCCGAGACCAACCTCTGGCACACCGTGGGGGACTCCGCCACCTGCACACGAAGCTGGGGATTGTGTAGCAGGGGCTCCGCGAGGAGGTCAACCCCCACGGTGGCCGCCACGGACCTGGTCGTTGAAAAGAGCTTCCAGGTCCGGAGGAGGTCTTGGTAGAAGACCGGCAGCCCGGAGAGGTCTCGCGGAAGACCTCTCGGATGGAGGTAAAAGAGCTGCCGGTCGTATCGGAGCCCTCGGAAGCGGCGGAGGAAGGCGTGCGCCAATACTCTCCACGCCGGACTACCCGCACCAAACAGGAGCCTCTGCAGGGCCTGGAGGCGGAAGACATGGACCTGAGCGCGTAAGCACTTCAGGCCCTGCCCCCCCTCCTCCAGGGGCAGGTGGAGGACCCCTGCAGAGACCCAGTGCGTCCCTGGCCAAAAGAACTCCAGAATCACCGTCCGGAGGTTGGCCAGGAAACCCGGGGCCGGGACCAGGGTGTTGAGTCGGTACCAGAGCATGGACAGGACCAGTTGATTAAGCACCAGTGCCCTCCCCCGAAGGAAGAGGCACCGGAGTAGTCCTGTCCATTTCCGGAGCCGCTCCGTCACCCTGCCCTGCAAATCCTGCCAGTTCTCCGGCGGAGACGGATGCGTGGCAGAAAGGTAAATGCCGAGATAGAGCAGCGGACCCGCGCTCCACCGGATGGCCTGAAGCGCAGGTGGGAGGGAGCTCGCCTGCCAACCGTCCCCGACCACCAGGCCAGAGCTCTTGACCCAGTTGACCCGGGCGGAGGAGGCCGCCGAGTACACAGCCTGGCAAGCCTCCACCCGCGCCAAGTCGCCCGGGTCCTGGACCACGAGGAGCACATCGTCAGCGTATGCCGACAGGACCAGCCGCAGCCCCAGCTCCTGAAGCACCAACCCCGTCAACCTCTTGCGGAGGAGACAGAGGAAGGGCTCGATCGCCAGAGCGTACAGCTGGCCCGAGAGGGGGCACCCCTGCCGCACTCCCCGCCCGAAGCTGACCGGCTCGGTCAGGGTCCAGTTGAGCCTGACCAGACACTCCGCAGAAGCGTACAGCACCTGCAGAAAACCCACAAACAGGGGTCCGAAGCCGAACGCTCGCAGAGTGCCCAGGAGATACCCGTGATCCATCCGGTCGAACGCCTTCTCCTGATCCAGGGACAGGAGGGCGAACGACAGACCATCCCTACACCCCAATTCCAGAAGGTCCCGGACCAGATAGAAGTTATCAAAGATGGTGCGGCCCGGGACGGTGTAGGTCTGGTCTGGATGGACCACGTCCGCCAGCACGGACCCTAGCCGCATCGAGATGGCCTTCGCAACAATTTTGTAGTCCGTGCTGAGGAGCGAGACGGGACGCCAATTCCGTAAGTCGCGGAGGTCCCCCCTCTTCGGCAATAAGGCCAGCACGGCTCGCCTGCACGAGAGAGGGAGGACCCCGCTATGCAAAGCCTCGGCCCAGACGGTGACCAGGTCTGGGCCGAGGACGTCCCAGAACACGTGGTAGAACTCCACGGTCAGCCCGTCCAAGCCTGGAGATTTATTGGTGGGCATGTGACGGAGGGCCTCCGAGAACTCGGCCAGAGTGAGAGGCAGCTCTAGCCGGTCCCGGTCGCCCGTGCTGACCGTCGGGAGCCCGTCCCAGAGCACTCTGCAAGCGTTAGGATCGGTCGGATCCGGGGAGAAAAGAGTGGCGTAGAAGGCCCTGGCCCTCTGGCACATCTCCGCCGGATCCGTGAGGGGGGTGCCGTCCTCCGCCAGGAGGCAAGTGACGTGCTTCTTGGCCCCCCTCCTTTTCTCCAGGGCGTAGAAGAAGTGGGAGCCGCGATCCATCTCCCGAAGGAGGTGGATGCGGGATCGAACAAAAGCACCCCGGGCCCGATGGTCTTCGAGGGCCCGGAGCTCCTCCCGCTTCTCCCGGCACGCTCCACAGAGGGATGGATCCTCGGGGTTGACGGCCAGACGCCTCTCCAGCTCCAAGACCTCCCGCTCCAACTGCCCTATCGCCGCATCCCTCCGTCGGCTGGCACCCCGAGTGTAGTCACGGCAGAAGAGCCGGGCGCGCACCTTCCCCAGATCCCACCACCGCCGCGCTGAGGAAAAGGCACGCCTCTGCCCTCGCCAGGCCAGCCAGAACTCCCGGAAGGACGCCACGAAGCCCGCATCCTCCAGCAAACTATTATTAAAGTGCCAATAGGCCGGCCCCGGCCTCTCCGCGCAGAGAGAGGCCGTCACGGTGGCAAGGTGGTGATCCGAAAAGGGGGCCGGCCGAACGCTGGAGGAGTGGGCCCGTGAAAGGTGGAAACGTGACAGGTAAATACGGTCCAGCCGGGAGTGGCACGACCGATGGGCCTCCACCCGGACGAAGGTGAACGTCGAGACGTCGTCTGGGTGGTGGTCGCGCCAGATGTCCACCAGGGACTGGCGGTCGACAATCTCCCGGAGGACGTCCGCAGCTGCCGGGCACTGCTCGGTCCCCGAGCGGTCCCGTTCCTCGAGGGTGGTGTTAAAATCCCCTCCCAGGACCAGGCACTCACGAGGGTCCAGGGAGCCAAGGAAGGCGGATGCCTGCTGATAAAAACGTAGCCTCTCCGGGGCCGATGTCGGGGCGTAAACGTTGACGAGATGAACCACAAGCCCCTCCATGCGGACCCGGAGGTGCAGCAGGCGACCCCTAGCACCTCGTGCCGTAGGTCGGGGGAGAACAGGGTCGCCACTCCAGCCGCGCAGACAGAGAAGTGGCTAAAGTAGGCCCCATCCCCCCCACTCCAGCCGCCAGCTAGCTTCAGCGGCCGGATCCGTATGGGTCTCCTGCAGGAAAACCACAGAGTACCCCCCTCCCGGAGGAAGGAGAGCACCTGGCTCCTGCGGAGACCCATCCTACAGCCTCGAGTGTTTAAGGTGGTGATAAAGAAAGCTAACCCCAGACCCAAAAGCCAGGTCTTGATGCTGCCAAAAATTAAATCAAGACAGTAGGCCTCCATCATACTAACATATAGTAAAGTAAGAAAAGCTGATTTTCCACTAACTCTCCTGAGGCTCACTCTCTAATTTCTCTATACACTACTATCATCACACTATTATGCTATTAAAATGCTGCCTTTAAGGGATTAAACTAATATAAAGTCCCTTGCATTACTACTGAAATAGACTAATAACTGCTAGGTCACTATAGTTCATTAAAAAGCTTGTGCACGCATAAAAATAACCCTAATGTACTGGGCCAAAGGAACAAACATGTATTTATAAACCCAAGTTCCTCAAATTTTGCTTGGGAGCACAGCTGCAGAAACCGCAAGTAGGTGGACACCAGGTGCCAAGATCCTGACAAACAAAACAACCTGTAAAAAGGGGAAGTTGCAAAGGGCAAGCTTGCAAAATTAGCTTATTTTATATGTTTTTAGGAAATGGTGTCATTGTATTAGCCAAATATGGTATATTCGGATGCATGAGTTCATATGCTAATGTGCGGTTTTTGGCTATATAAACCCAGGTACCACTACTGTAAGGTAGAGCGACTCTCCCAGTCGTCTCTCCCTGCATATATGCTTGTATTCTCTGATTAATCAATAAAAGAGCCTCAGACTGTCTGATCAACTCAACTGAGTGGTGGTCCTTTTCCACGACAATTTGGTGCATTGGCCGGGAACCCACAAGAGGGCTTCTCCTGAATCGGAGGACCGCAGGCAGTCTCCTTCCAACCCCCGGGCCCAATTAAAAGGTAAGAGACCTTTTGAAATCTCTATGGGGCTTGGCAGAGGACTGGTCTGTAGGCTCCGGTTTGGGTAAGTCACAAGCTGGGTTCGAACTTTTAGCCATCAGACAGACCAGATGCCCTTTCTCTAAGGCTTCCGAGATTCTGAGGTTTCAGGGCCTTTCTAAAGGCTCCGCTCCCAAGGTTTCAAAGGTACCGTCGACAGCCCACGGACCGCGCTCCTTTTGGTCCGTCCTGATCCGGGGGATCAGGGGTCCCCTTCCTACCAGGTTTGAGGGGGATCCGGGTATAGCGTTCCAGTTTTTTTGTGATTTCGCCTTGATGACTGTGTCAAGAAAGTGCCTGTGTCTGTGTGTGTGAGGGCCAAGCGGCCAATGTGAATGCAGCTGTGGGAAGACGCCCCGAGCCTCCTGCGAAGCGAAAGCTTGTGACCGGGAGTGTCTCGAAAGCAAGCCCCACAGCTGAGCTTCTGTGTGTGAAGTGTTTGTATAAGGCTTCCCAGCTGGCAGGCCTTGGTAAGTGGCTAACCTGTTGGGTGCTTGTGTGTTTCCCCGCCCTTTTTTCCCTTCCCTTCCATGACCTATGACTCTGTGACCGCTCCTCGAGCACTGTCCTTTCAGGACTGCAGAGTCCCTTTTCTGCCCATTGGAGCCATAAGCTCCCTTCCCTTCTCGGAGAGGAGGGAAGCCCCAGGAAAACCGTACCGCTAAGTCCGTAGCTTCAGAAGCATCGTTGGCTTAAAGCTGGTGCTCTGGGCTGACGACAGGCGTGCGGGGACCGCGGGTTCTCCGAGGGGGAGCCCGTCCCATCCTTTACCTCCTTCCTAGTAGGCACCTGCATTCTCCAGGCGGGTCAACAAAACCTACTCCACCCATTTCCCCTGCCCAGGGCAGGCATAGATGCCATCGGTGTAAGAACCGTGGTAATCCTGATTAGCGTTCCCCTGTGTGAGTGGCTTGTGTGAAAGAGGGCTGAAGTGAAAATGGGATCCGGCCAATCTAAAGGGATTCCAATCCCCCCAAAAGGCACTCCTGCTGCTTATATGTATGTACACCGTGGCCCGTCGACATGTAAATACTTGCAAAAATGGAATTGGTATACTAGAGATGATCCAAAACTGCAATTCCCTGTGGAAGGCAGTTTTGACCTTGATAGGATTGTACACCTCAGGGGTGCCCTTGTTGCTAACTCTGTGGGACAGGGACAGTTTGATGCTTATTTTGAGTGGCACGATGAAATGGGTAAAAGACGTCAGAGTCTCAAGTTAGGGGGTTGAAAGACACCCAAGAAAAACTAAAAACCCAACTTAAAGAGGCACAGGAAAAATTAAATAGTGCTCAAATTTTGCCAAATCCTCCTTCTTTGGGTATAGTCCCTCTTTGCCCGTCCCAAACACGCCCACAACCGACTGCCCCGAAAAGAATCTATCCTTCACCCCCCTCTGATGAGCTGATTGATCTGTTTTTAAAATGCAGACAGTGGCCTGATAACCCTAATAGGCCACCCGCTTATAGCCCGGATGCGCAGGCAGGGGGAAGTAGATCGGGAGGAGGAAGTGAGGCAGAGGATAACCGAGGTGATCGTACGGACACCACTCCCTCTTCCTCGGGTTCTGGTAGGCAGACGCCTCCCGGGACCCCTTCAAGTGGGTCCACGCCCCAGTCTGACATGTCTGATGACTTAAGGGAAGCCCTTGCCCTCATAACCACTGGGGAAGCGCTTATGAAAGAATGGCAACAGACAGCACACGATGAAGACATAGATTGGGAGTTAAAGCAAATTGATTGGGAAAAAGTATCCCCAGAATCCCCGTTACGACGGTTGTCAGGTACCATAGCTAAAATGAGGGAAATGATGACATCACCAAGATATGAATCCCTTCTGAAAAGTTGTTCTCCTATCTCTCTTGCCTCCGAACCTGATGCTGTAGCCTTCAACACCCGCCATAAGACTTGGCTACGCAAGGCTAAGAAAATAACCACCCCGCCCGAAACCGTCACTAATTTTCCCCTCCGGCAGTTGCCCTCGGGCACAGGAGGGACAATAATAGTGCATGCTCCCTGGTCACCAGGTGATCTTTACAACCTTATTAAAAAATTTCCAAAAATCAGGGAAGATCCCGTTAAATTTCAGGAGCAATTGGAAATGATAGCTAAGTGCTATAACCCCTCACATGCCGATATGGAACAGCTGTTATCAGCTATAGTGCCCAAAGAAACCCTTACCCGCCTCTATGCTAGGGCAAACTGGCCAGCTGATGCTGACCGACTGTCAGAAGCTGACTATATCCAAAAAAGAACCAACCTAATTAATGAGGTTCTTAATGTATGTCCAAGAAAAACGGACTGGACCAAAATAAATGCCTGTAAACAAAGTAAGGGAAAAAATCCGGCTGATTATATGGAACGTATAAAGCAAGTGTTTGAAAGACATTCGGGGATTACTAATGCAGAACAAACGGCCACACAAGCTATAGTGGCGGCCTTTGTGCAGGGACTCTTGCCAAAGGTAGGAGAGCAGTTAAAGGTTAACTTAGTGGATTGGGAAGGTAAAAATCTGGAAGAAATTCTGGCAGCAGCACAGCATTTTCACAGGCAGTTAGAAAGAAGGAAAGACGAAACAGAATCTAAGCTTATGGCTTTGCAGATCCAAAGCATGCAAAATTTTGCTGGCAAAGGGCCCAGGCGAAGAACAAAACAGGCTGTGACTAAAAATCCCCTGACTGATTTCAGTTCCACAGCCTGCTTTTCGTGTGGGCAAGAAGGACATTGGAAACGCGATTGTCCCCAATTAGGGAAAGACCAGTGTAGGTATTGTAAAAAGGAGGGACACCTTATTAAGGATTGCCCTACGCGACCTCCTAGACAGTTCCCAAAACAGGAGGGATTGCCCTTTCCTGCTCCACCAGCCCCAGCTCTTAACTACTAGGAAAGCCAGGAGACTAATAACATCGTCGTCGCCCCCCTTGTTCATGTGGACCAAACTGGTCCAACTGTTTCTTGTCTAATAAATGGTGTCCCTACCCCTTGCTTGGTTGATACAGGAGCTTCTAGGTCTACCTTAAGAGCACAAGATTTCTCTACTGTACCTCTTTCCACTGAGGTCGTAACTGCTGTGGGAGTGGGAAATACCCCCATTCCCCATCCTGTGTCATCTCCCCTATCTATATCTATCGGTCCCCTTTCTGCTGATCATGCTTTCCTTCTCAGTCCGTGCTCCCCTGTAAACCTTTTAGGAAAGGATCTGTTGTGCAAACTTCATTGCACTATCTTTTGCTCTCCAGACGGGGTCTTTTTAGAGGTCCCTGACCCGGCTCATAATGAGGTTTTAGGTCTACTCCAAATTGATCCAGCCTCAGATCGGGAACCCGACCCCAGTCCTTCCTTGTTGCAACAGGAACTACTGGCAAGGGTACCCCCTTCACTGTGGGCTGAGCATGCCAACCAAGTAGGACGCATTTGTTCTGCTCAACCTGTCAAAATTCGTCTCAATCCAAGCAAACCTCTTCCTAGAGTCCGGCAATATCCCCTCTCTCAGCAAGCTGAGGAGGGAATTCGTCCGGTTCTTTCTGCTCTGCTTAAACAGGGAGTCATAGTTCCGACAGTGAGTGAATGTAATACTCCCATTCTACCTGTCCGAAAACCAGGGAAAAATACCTGGCGATTTGTACAGGATTTACGTGCTATTAATGCTGCTGTCCTCTCAACTTTCCCGGTGGTTCCAAATCCTGCTACTATTCTCTCTTGTATACCTCCCACTGCTCAGTACTTTTCTGTGATAGATTTGTGCTCTGCTTTCTTCTCTATTCCTATTCATGTGGATAGCCAGTTTCTTTTTGCGTTTACTTATCAGGGAGCTCAGTATACTTGGACCAGACTACCCCAAGGTTATACTGAGTCCCCTACTATCTTCTCTCAAATCTTAAAGAAAGATCTGGATGATATCTCTTTTCCAAATGGGTCTGTCCTAGTTCAGTATGTAGATGATTTGTTGCTTGCTTCTAACTCTTTGGAAGCTTCAAAAGCGGATACATTGGTTTTGTTGCAAGCCTTAGCTCAAAAGGGTCATAAGGCTTCAAAAGAAAAATTACAACTCTGTCTCCCTGTAGTGCATTATCTGGGTCATGATATTTCTGCAGGAAAACGCGCTTTGTCTCTTTCGCGGGTGCAGGCAATTCAAAAAATCCCCAGGCCAATTACAAAAAAGCAGCTTAGGGGATTCTTGGAAATGGCAGGCTACTGTAGGCAATGGATTCTGGGTTATGCGTCTCTTGTACGGCCCTTACAAAATTTAACTCTTAATAAGATCTCTAATCCTATTCCCTGGCCCGTGGAAGCAGAGGAAGCGTTTCAACAAATCAAAATCGCTTTAACTAAAGCCCCTGCTCTCGGTTTACCTGATTATAAAAAACCATTTACTCTTTTCTGTCATGAAAGAGAAGGCTCAGCCCAGGGTGTTCTCACTCAAACCCACGGAGAAAAACACAGACCCATAGCCTACTTTAGTTCCTCATTAGACCCGGTAGCAGCTGGGCTACCCCCCTGCCTCCGGTCTGTTGCCGCAGCTGCAATCTTAGTTGAAGCCTCCGCCTCCCTAGTTCTTGACAGTCCGTTAACTGTTGCAGTTCCTCATGCTGTCACCGCTCTCTTAACTAAAGGCAAAACACAGCATCTTTCAAATTCCAGACTCACCAAGTATGAAATGCTTCTTTTAAATGCTGCAAATGTTACTTTGGCTAGGTGCCCAGTACTAAATCCTGCTTCTCTTCTCCCCACGGCAACCGATGGGGAACCCCATGATTGCTTATCTGTAACTGCTGAATTATCTGCTCCTAGACCTGATCTGCAGGATATTCCCCTGCAAAACCCAGAGCTGATTTATTATGTGGATGGTTCTTGCTTAAGAAATGCGAAAGGACAACTAGTAGCAGGCTATGCTGTATGCAATCAACAAAGTGTCATAGAAGCATTCTCCCTCCCTTCAGTAAAATCGGCTCAAGTTGCTGAACTGTTTGCCCTTACTCGAGCCTGCTGCTTGGCAACCGGAGTGTCTGTTACTATTTACACTGATTCTAGATATGCTTTTGCAGTAGTACATGATTATGGGCAACTGTGGAAATATAGGGGATTTCTTACTTCTACTGGAGCCCCTATTAGCCACGGCCCATGTGTCAATGCTCTTTTATCTGCTTTACAGTTACCTTCTGCTATTGCTGTAGTTAAATGTGCCGCCCATAAAAAACCCCATGACGATGTTACTCGAGGAAATGCACTGGCGGACGCCTCCGCCAGGCGAGCGGCCCTTTCCGGGTCTCCGGCTCCTATCGAAATATCTGCTCTTTACATGTCCCAGCCCATCCCTTCAGTTGACTCCTTACAGGATCTAACACTCATACAGGAGTCAGCATCAGAGGATGAAAAAAATTGCTGGAAACAGTTCGGGTGTTCCAAACATCAAAAGGATGCCTTGTGGTATGCTCCAGACGGCCGCCTGGTGGCACCTTTGGCTATACTTCCACACCTTGCCAGGCTAGCCCACGGGTTAGCCCATGTAGGCAAGGAGGGAATAATTGCTTCTGTATCTAAGCACTGGTATGCTCCAAAGTTTACGAGCCTTGCCCAGCATTACTGCCAAACATGCCCTATCTGTATGGCATATAATGGTGGGCGACCGGTTCGAACCACCCAGGCAGCACACCCGCCACCCTGGGAACCGTTTGTAAACATCCAAATAGACTTCATAAATATGCCTAAGTGTTGTTCATATGAATACGTGCTTGTGTGCGTATGCATGTATTCTGGGTGGGTGGAAGCTTACCCATGTGCTAAGGCAGACTCAACCACTGTAGCAAAAAAGTTGCTCAAAGAATTTATTCCTCGTTTTGGTATCCCTGTCTCAATTAACAGTGACAGAGGAACCCATTTTACAGGTCAAATCACTCAACAAATCTGTAAGGCCCTCCATGTGGACCAACGTTTACACTGTGCTCATCATCCTCAGAGCGCGGGAGCAGTGGAACGGAAAAATGGGGATCTAAAAAACAAGTTAGCAAAACTGTGTGCGGAAACAGGCCTCAAGTGGCCAGATGCACTCCCTCTGGCATTAATGCAAATGAGAAACACTCCCATGCGTAAGCATGGATTGTCTCCTCATGAGATTCTCATGGCTAGACCAATGAGGATGCCAGTATCCCCGCCTCTGCCCCCTAACTCCCAAAATATGCACCTCTGTGATGAAAATGTACTAGAGTATTGCAAAGCGCTAATGAGACATGTTAGATTTATCCATTCACAGGTCCAAAGTGCCCTACCCGATCCAGCTGAAACTGCATGCCATCCTTTGGAACCTGGCGACTGGGTTTGCTGTAAGGTATTCCAACAAAAATCCGCCTTGGAGCCCAGGTGGAGAGGTCCATTCCAGGTCTTACTAACCACCCATACTGCAGTGAAGTGCCAAGGACTCCCAAATTGGGTACACGCATCTCAATGCAAAAAGGTAACGCCTCCTTTGGATCTCCCCGGTGCCCCGCTTGTTCCACAGCCTCAGCCGGCAACGTCAGCAGGTGAACCTGAGCAAGAACCCAAGTATTGCCTTCAAAGTCGGCAGGTCGTATAAAGCATCATAACCGATCCACAACCCAAGATAAAACAGACTGCACGAGTGCGGAAATGGCTATTGCCTTCTCTCTGTTTTATCACCATCTTAATGTTTCTCCTGAACATTTATGACTCTTACTTACTCTCAGTTACTGCCCGAAAGACTACTTCACTGCGCTTCCTGTCAACAGTCAAGCCGAAAGTGAAAATAACCACTCCACACTACCCAATGTGTGGGATCGCAGCCAAGGGAAAAGAAAAATTCACTCCTCATTCTGCTTTGTGTAGCAGACAAAACCTTGCTACCGAACAAAGAGGAAGAGTAAAAAGGTCTCAGGAAACCTCCACCGTTAAACCAAAGACTCTTACTATAGAGGACGTTAAAAATTGGCCATGGTATAAAAAACGTTACGTAATGTGGTATCAGGGAGGAACTTGTGGTTATGCAACATGGTCTTGTGGGATACACTGGCTATTGGGATTTATCCCTAGTGCAGGTCAATGCCGCCCAGGTCAGGTCCCCTGGCCATGTCACATTATTCCAGAATTATTAAACCACCCCCACACCTCCCCTGTTCCCCCCACGGTCCCTCCTCTGAGTAATCCACCCATAGTAACCTCATCCATTAATATCTCGGACAGTCGTACCCCTCCTGAGCCCCAGACAGATCCATACTTACCCAAAACCTCGACTGTTAGACAGTGGCCTAGGCCCTCTTCCACTGGTAATTTGTTTTCTTACTGTCTAACCAAGTTAATTTTCTCCTCGCAGGGTCAGGTATATGAACGATATATTAAGTGGAATGCATTTGGTATGGTGTATCTTAGTTATCGTAATGTAACCTCTTATATTAATTATACAGAAAAGCCTGACCAATCTAACATTTTCATAGATACATGAAACACTAACCATAATATAAATCTTGTACTAGTCCCAGGTACATGCTGGCCTCTTTATGGTAAGGGTCCCGAATGTTTTGTAGTCGCTCATGCCACCATAACTAATGTCACCGTTAACAAAATGTGTTTAGCCACTGTAGGGTTTGTTTGTGCCCAGGACATTCCCATTACTGCAAATCTGTCCTGTACATTGCTTCAATATACCCCTTCACACTCAACTGATATCACCCTGGCCAAAAAAGGCATTCAGGTTCAGAACCAACAATTATGGTATGAGCCTACTGAAAACCCTCATTTATCAGGGTTCAGATGGACAATCCTAAATGCTACCTTGGGAACTGTCCATTTCTCCATACCCCTCACCCATTTCCAAATTACAAGTACTTATTCTAATTGCTCTAAGGGTGCTGCTATACGCCTGCTGAAGCAACAGGCTAGGCTTGCAGAGAGTAAAAAAGAAGGGATATTGTTAACACTCTGCTGCATGGTGCTAACACTGCAGCATCAGCCTGGACTCTATACAAAACGCAGGAACATGAAAGTCATCTGGGACAATTAGACCAAGCTCAGGGGTTTATTTCCGGGGCTCAAATTACTGAGGAGAAGGCCGGTATAGGCGCACTCCACACTATTTCAACACTGAGTATTGTTACCCAGACTCTACTCACACAAATGATCCACCAGGTTGCTACGTCAGGAAAGGCATTGCAGTGGGATCAAGCATGTTCAGAAGTACAGGACTATCTCAATACTATTCTTTTCTCTTTACGTAAGGACCTTGAACAGCAGCGCTGGCCCACTGCCCTTACTAACACATCTGGTATCCCCCTCGATTTGTGGCCATGGAGGCTTACGTGGAAGTTCTCTAAATGGAGATGTTGGCGCTCACAATGTTCCTTCCGGGCTTATGGACCCGTGAAAGAATTTTGGGCCCCCACTTACCGTATCCTTCCAGGCCCCTGGGGTGGTTGTTTGTGGGACTGGGTAATTCATCGAAATGTTTGGGAAATTAAACCTCCTGGCGGTCCTAACCGCTTCTTAATTGGTGCCCCGGCTATAGCCCCTGACCTTTGGATAGGTCTAGGTGATCTCTGGACCTATTGGCCTTTGCAGCCCCCGCAACTACAATGCTTTAGGAAACTACACCCAGGAGAGGTAGTAACTGTTCACCACCGAGTATGTTGGGAAGGCCCTGGCACTTTACAAGATCTAGCTTCCCATAACTTACTGTCTGCTAACAGCAGCTGCGTTCATGTTAATTCTTCAATCATACATGATGTGGCTTTTAATCTCCACACTAGCTCAGGCATTCACAACATTTACTGGCCCGCAGAAAAAAACTATCAGGTTTATTTAGAATTCCAGGTTCCCTTCGACTGGACCTCTGTTGTCCCTGACCAATTTCACTCATTGCTATCCCTCCTACCAAAAATTCAATCTATTTCACATTTACAAACCCAAATGCACTAGTTAGAAACTGTCTACCAGGAAGCTTTAAATGCCCTCCAAACGGTTCATTTAGTCTCTACCCTCTGTGTTAAAGGTGATGTTCTGTGTCAATTCACAAAAAGTTTTCAATCACCCCAAAAACACCCTTGGTATGTATGGCTTCTTTTCACCATTGGTACAATTGCCTTTGTATGTATTTGCTGTTGGTGTTGCTGTAATTGCTGGGCGCATTGTACTTGCCCTCGTACCCCTTCCCGTTCTTATTCCCCTCCACGATTGGTTTCTCTTCACCCTGTCAGACCCGAACCGTATTACACAACCACCAATATCAATGATGATATCTGTGTTACTTTCAGCCTCTCTGATAACATTCAGACCCCTTCCAATATTCCCCAGGAAGAAAACACTGGTCAAGGAACAGTGGATCAGGAAACAATCAAACAAATTGCCCAGGAACTTATAAATATCCCCCCACAGACATTAATGAAGTGTTTGCTGATGTGGGGGGCCCACTAACAGCAAACAAAGGAGGGAATTGATAAAGAAAGCTAACCCCAGACCCAAAAGCCAGGTCTTGATGCTGCCAAAAATTAAATCAAGACAGTAGGCCTCCATCATACTAACATATAGTAAAGTAAGAAAAGCTGATTTTCCACTAACTCTCCTGAGGCTCACTCTCTAATTTCTCTATACACTACTATCATCACACTATTATGCTATTAAAATGCTGCCTTTAAGGGATTAAACTAATATAAAGTCCCTTGCATTACTACTGAAATAGACTAATAACTGCTAGGTCACTATAGTTCATTAAAAGCTTGTGCACGCATAAAAATAACCCTAATGTACTGGGCCAAAGGAACAAACATGTATTTATAAACCCAAGTTCCTCAAATTTTGCTTGGGAGCACAGCTGCAGAAACCGCAAGTAGGTGGACACCAGGTGCCAAGATCCTGACAAACAAAACAACCTGTAAAAAGGGGAAGTTGCAAAGGGCAAGCTTGCAAAATTAGCTTATTTTATATGTTTTTAGGAAATGGTGTCATTGTATTAGCCAAATATGGTATATTCGGATGCATGAGTTCATATGCTAATGTGCGGTTTTTGGCTATATAAACCCAGGTACCACTACTGTAAGGTAGAGCGACTCTCCCAGTCGTCTCTCCCTGCATATATGCTTGTATTCTCTGATTAATCAATAAAAGAGCCTCAGGCTGTCTGATCAACTCAACTGAGTGGTGGTCCTTTTCCACGACAGGTGGCAAGGATGATCGGCGCCATGAGGAGGGCTGGGGGGGATCCTCGCTGGCAGACACGCCCACGGCCTCCGGCAGGCCGCGCAGCAATCCGTGACCAACCCCGAAGGTGAGTAAGGAGTCACGGAAGACACGGACCCGCCGGTAGGCCGCGGCGGCCTGCTTCCCGGTCCTCCTACCCTCCCCCATGAGGGCCCGCGCGGCCCGGAGGACCTGATGGAAATCCCCCCACCGCTGGAGCGCAAGATGGACTTTGTTCCGGGAGCCACGGACGTCCTCAAGGAACTCCCGCAGCTCCTCCCTCAGCGCATGGGGGGGTGGGGTCACTGATCGATGACTGGCCCCCAGTGGGGACCCCGTCACAGCCCCGTGGCCCACCAAGGCGGGTAGGCAGGGGGCAGATCCCCAACGTGGCAGCAGATGGACCGACGCCACACGACCCGCCCCGCTCTCAGATTCAAGAAGGGGCGGTGGAAGGAGAACAGCAGCCCTTGGGGGGTCGGGACAGGAAAGAACTAGTGAACCCGCTCCCTGGGAGGTATTGCCAGGGGCGGCACTGGCATCACAGGAAGTAGGGGGGACAAGGACAGAGCCAACAGGAGTAGGGCGGGGATCAGGGAGAGAATCCGGGAAGGAGGTAGAGGCAGGATCCGGAGCCTCCATAGGTGAGACGCCAGAAGGTGGCTCCTCCTGGCCAGGCTCAAGGATCTGGGAAGTGGGCAGGGGACCCCTAACGATGCCGGGCTCAGCCACTGTGGCACGTGCGGCAGCCTCGGCACCCAGAGAGAGATGGTGGTCAATGGGGTCCCTGCTGAGGAAGGAGGGCGGGTCCTCCACACCCAAGAGGGACACCCCCTGGGAAGCGGGTCTCGGCAGCGGGGCACTGGCCGTCGCCCCAAGGGGCTCGGCAGCTGCCAACAGAGTGCCACCCACAGCCGAGTCGAGGGAAGATTCCAGGGGACCCTCAGAGGTGGGAGCAGAAACAGCGGGTAGGGGAAGGGAACCCAGGGACAGGGGGGATGTAGTGAGGTCGCCCAGATCGAGGCCCGCCGGCAGAGGGTCGTCCTCCCCCTGCGTGACCGGGGTCAAACCCAGGGCCTCGATTTCTGCGTAGATGGGAGGGAGATCACAGTCCACCACCCCAGGGCCCTCCCCGCCAGCACCCGAGGCGATACCCACCACGGCGCTCTCAGAGGTGCCAAGTTGGAAGGGGGCGAGAGAGGCTCCCTCGGGGGCATCCACGGGAAGGGACCCCGGAGGAGGGGCGGTGTCACCTTCCGGTGCTGCCACGGCATCCCCAGCCGGCACCACAAACTGGGAGTCATCAGGGGACAAGGCGGAAGACTCGACATCGGTGCCCCCCTTCCTGCTCTTCCGGGGGGCCTCCGAATCCGAAGTATGTAAAGAAACTCGAGCCTTCCGCTTGCCCCGCTTCCCCTGCCCTAAGGACCAGCCCTCCATGGCATCATCCGGGGGCTGGCTAACAGGGGTCGGCTCGGGGGGCAAGGGAAATGGCTCAGGGACTCGAGGAGGCAGTGGTGGGACAGCAGAAACCGGGGAGGATTCCCCCTGGGACGAGCCCTCTCCCACGGCCGGCGGTAGCCCCGCCACATCCTCCTCCACAGAGGTGGACCGAGAAGGAGGAGGAGGGGCAGCTTCGGGTGCCGGGCAGCTAGGGGGACCGGCGATGACAGGGCCGGCGCCTTGCCGGGGCTCGGGGGTCCCGGACGCTCCTCCGTGCTGGGCCAAGGGACAGTCCCTCCGGACGTGCCCCATCGCCCGGCAGAGGTAGCACCGGGCCTCCCCCGTTGAGTAATGCACCCGGTAGTGGGCTCCCTGGTAAGGGACCAGAAAGGACCCCTCGAGCGCCTCTCCGCCACGCGCCGCCGGCGGCAGTTGAAGCTGCACTTGCCGGCGGAACGAGAGAACATGACGGAGGGCGGGATCCTTGCAGCCCAAGGGGAGAGGGCTGATGACAGAGATGGGGCGTCCCAGGGCAGAAAGGGCGGGCAGCAGGGCGGCATTGGGCAGGAAGGGAGGGACGGAGGTCAAGATCAAGCGGACTCCCAGGTCTTCTAACGGCTCCAGGGGGACGAACACGCCCCCCACCGCCAGGCCCGTCTCTACCGCCTCCTGGGCGGCAGCCTCCGATGCCAGGAAGAAGACCACCTTCCCGTACATTTTGGAGGCCGCCACGATGGCCGTGGTCCCCACTACCCTGGCCAACGCCCGCACGTAGGTCTCCATGTGGGGCGAGGCGGGCACCAGGAGGCAACGGATGCCGTGCTTCCTGGTCAAAGTGGGAAAGGGGCCCCGGCCGCTGTAGATGTTGGCGGAAGCAGCGGGCGGAGGAGCAGCGGCAGGCGGGGGGGCCGCCGCCACCTGGGCGTACGCCCTGGGGGCCGGGGGAGGGACACCTGCAGAGCTGGTGGAGGGAACAGCGGGGAGGGACGCCGCAGCCAGTAGCGGGGCTGCGGCAACGGGGGCAGTCTCCGCCATGGAGGGCCTGGCCTTTCTAGTGGGGCCCTTACCCTTCTTCCCACCCCGACCCTTCCCACCGGCTGGGGGGGCTCCCCCCGAATCAGAAGGGGCGAGAGACGTGGCAGCAACGGAGGTCTCCCCAGTACTCGCTGCTGCCAGTGCCCCAGCAGGGGCGGTGGTAGGTGGATCAGCAGCGGCGGTCGAGGTAGAGGCTTGGGCAGTGGACACGGGGGCAGGTGGAGGAGGGGTAGTGGGAGCATCGCGAGGGGTCTCCCCCGCCGCATCCCCTGCCATAACGAGAGCGGGGAGGGGGACAAACAGCGAGGGGAGGGGAAGGAGAGGAGGCGGCCACCCTTCCCCGCTAGGCTGCAGGCAGGGGAGGAGGGCGCCAGAAGGGGAAGGCTAAAGGGGCGTAGGGAGCAACCAAGGACTACGGGTGGGATTGGTGCAGGGCACCAACGCAGAGGGGGGTTCCGGCTCCTCCAGTTGCACTAGGGGAGCGGGGGGGGCAACGGCAGAGGGGGGAGTGCAGTGAACAAGGGGAAACCAAATGGGGAAGGGCACAAGCGCCTGAGAGGGGGCGTGGGCGCATGAGGGGGAACCGATCAGGGCTGGGGTAGCACAGGGTGGGGGGAAAGGGCGAGCTGAGATTGGGGTAGAGGGACCATGAGGACAGCTACAGGGCTGGGGCAGAACTATCAGGCAACAGAGGGAAATAGGTGGGGTGGACAAATGTGGCAGAGGGGAGGGGGTCAGTCCAGTATGAGGGGGGAGGTGGTGCACCCACAGGAACTTGTGCAAAAAAGTCAATGGTTGGCTGCTGCTGCTGCAGGCCCAAATGGTGGAAGTGGGCGTGGTGAGCCAGGCGAGCAGCTCAGACCCAGAGGCAGGAGTCCAAAGCAGAAGGAAAACAGCCAGCGGGGGTGGTGGAGGGGGCAACGATGGTGGTGGGGGCGAAGGGGGACATGGATGGACTGGGGGCAGGGTCCACGCCACACCCCCGGTGCCCCAGCAGACACAGTCCAAACCCCCACCACAAGAGCACAGTTTGAAAAAGACTCAGTCCAGAAAAGCCCCCTCCACAGTGGTCTGCACATGGTCTCCAGCAGCAGGCGGTCCTCTTCTCCTTCCTCTCCTTCTCCGGGCACCAACAGCTCCCCAGCAGCAGCCACAGTAGCCCCAGCAGCTCCAGGTGGTGGTGGTCTGGCGTCCAGGCAGCAGGGACCCTGCTCAGATGGTGGTGTCCTCAGCAACAAGAGCCGGGGTCCCTCACTCCCCTTCTCTCTGGGAAGTAGGCCAGCAGCCCCCCCACCAGGGGCTGTAGGTGGAGTAACAGCAGTAACTGAGGTGCGGGGGAACCACCAGCCAGCCAGAAAACAGAGAGCAGAGAGAGGGGTGGGTGGTGGTGTCTAGCCCAGCCAGTGGAGCAGCAGGAGCAGGAACAGCAGCAGAAACAGCAGCAGCAGCAGCAGTGAGGGCCCGGTGCCCAGCAGGAACAGCAGCAGCAGCCCTCTCCCTCCTTCCTCTACAGCAGAGTGGTAGAAGGAAGAATCAGTACTGGCCCCAGGAGAAGCAGGCTTCTGTTCCCTGAGGGACCAGAGCAGGGGCTGCACTAGAGTAATCAGGAACCTGCTAGAACCAATTAAGGCAGACAGACTGATTAGTACACCTGCAGCCAATCAAGGCAGGTTAATCAGGGCACCTGGGTTTAAAAAGGAGCTCACTCCACTCAGGGAGGGGGGAGCCAGAGGAGAGGAAGTGTGTGTGTGAGGAGTTGGGAGCAAGAGGCACAAGGAGCTGAGAATGAGAGGGTATGCTGCTGGAGGACTAAGGAGTACAAGCGTTTTCAGACACCAGGAGGAAGGTCCTGTGGCGAGGATAAAGAAGGTGTTTGGAGGAGGCTATGGGGAAGTAGACCAGGGAGTTGTAGCTGTCATGCAGCTGTTACAGGAGGCACTATAGACAGCTGCAATCCACAGGGCCCTGGGCTGGAACCCGGAGTAGAGGGCGGGCCTGGGTTCCCCCCAAACCTCCCAACTCCTGATCAGACACAGGAGGAGTTGACCCAGACTGTGGGGAAGATCACTGAGATGAGCAAATCCTCCAATAAGAGCAGGACCCACCAAGGTAGAGAAGGAACTTTGTCACAGCGCTAACTGCGGAACGGAACCCTTGCATAAAATGAGACTCACCTGTAGCCTTAAGTGTTTGTTTAAATGACAGCAGTGGATTAGTCCTATGAAAAGAGTACTATAACTCATGTGAAAGGTGTGGTATAATGAGATAAGATAGCCACCCAGAGAAAAGGTTAGGAAAGGATCAGCTAATGGGCAGTAGGGGCAGAAGATGATGAGGTGTCGAGAAGGGGTAGCTATATTGCATAACAACTATAGGCCAGATTTTGAAATCAGTGGGAGTTAGTCACCTGAGGACAGATGTTAAAGGTACTTAGGGACCTTGTGGAACTTTCAGAAGTATCTAGGCTCCTAACTCCCATTGATTTAAATGGACATTGGCTCCTGTGTGCTTTTGGAAATCACAATAGGCTCTTAAAATCCTCTAAAAATCTGTCCCTGACTGCCTATCTGTTCAACTATGTGGAAAGACAGAGTGTGGGATTTTCAAAGCTATTTAGGACAGGGAAAGGTCAATTTCCTATTATTTCTATTTCATTTGTCAGGGTAGGAAGTTAGTAAAAATCCTATCAGAAAGCAGAATTAAAATAGTCCAACTGAGTTTGAGATCAACAAGGCAAACGTTAATAAATCCCTTTGAAATTTTAATCCACAAAACTATAAAAGGCATTATACAGTGGATGACTGGGAAGTGAGAGGAGATTGGTTTGAGACCAGAAAGGCATAGGCTATTTCTCAGTGTTTCCCAAAGAAAAATAAATGGTATTAATGAGTTTATCTCGTTACTGATGGGACAATGTCCTGAAAGACCCAAAGGACATGAGAGTGCGCAGCCACTCAAAAGATACGTATCTTGTTAGATAGATAGATAGATGCTAACAGAAGGTTTCATGTCAGAAGGAATATCATACAAACTTCTACATCAGGTAACATTTTCATTCTTTTTGTTAGTGTAAATTGATTGTTTTTCACCTGTTTTCAATCTGCACTCAAGAAGACAAGCAAGAGAAAATTAGGAATGGATTTATTGTATATCCAATGACAATGATTCAGTGACACTTGGTTCACCATCACACAAAGGTGATTTCTCAAGACAAGAGTTGTGTTCCTTTTAACAACAATTAACCTAGATGAACATGGACAGTTGTAAATGTCTAGACACTCACAAACGTTTGGGCTAGGACAACACTGGTGCCTTGTAACAAACATTTGTGGGGGTAGCTAACCTGATTGGTGATCGCTTGACTTGAGTTAAAAGATCCTACTTTCATTAATGTTGACTTCTGATTTATACCAGTGCAATAATCAACCTCATTGACTTTAATTTACACCTGGGTGAGTTGATAATCAGGCCCATTGCATTTAATAGTTAATCATGCTTTACAATGGTACAAGTTAGATAAGAAACAGGCACTAATGTCTTTGAGGTTAAGAAGAGGGCAGGCTAAAAATTTTCCACCAAAACTGGTTTTTGATGTAAAGTTGGATTTTCAATTTAACTTTTTCTCTCCCACAATAAATGACCAATTTCAACTTCTTTGTCCAAAAAACAAACCTGTGAAAGTGGAAAAGCTTTTGATTTTTCAGCCATTTGTGGTCCAAAACTGAAAAAACCTGATTTGGAAGTGCCACCATGGTGCTTCATGGGAGTTGTATTGCTGTATCTTGTGTGCCCATTCTGCTTCATGCATGGCATTCCTCAGCCAAGGCATCAGTAGCACAGCAAGGAATGCAACAGAAATGTATGCCTTTTGTCAGAGAAAAACTCAGTTCTCGCTTTTTTGTTTGGGTGCAGCAAAATCAAATCCTTTATTATTTCTCCAGCAATTGCAATAGAGGGAGGGAGTGCCCTGGGACACAGTCCAGGACAGGTCTCTCAACAGGTAAACAATTACAGCAAGCATTTATACCTTTGTTACATACCATAACAAGCAATAATACAGACAATAATAAGCAACAGCTGCATTTTGTTTATACATAGGCCATCCTGCTATCTTATTTTTCTCACTTCTGGGCGCCAGTCTACGTATTTAATTTTCAGTGCAAGGTTGTGATAACTTCTCACACAGTTCTTTCCTACTCACCTCACACTATCCTCGCTTCTACAAGTCTCGCGTCATTAGGGTTACAGCTGGCCTATGCTAGCCTGACTCTTGCTAACAGACTGACATGCATTAAGATGGTGGTAAGGTGATAGGGAATAGCCAGCATGGATTTGTAAAGAACAAATCGTGTCAAATTAATCTGATAGCATTCTTTGATAGGATAACGAGCCTTGTGGATAAGGGAGAAGCGGTGGATGTGATATACCTAGACTTTAGTAAGGCATTTGATACGGTCTCGCATGATATTCTTATAGATAAACTAGGAAAGTACAATTTAGATGGGGCTACTATAAGGTGGGTGCATAACTGGTTGGATAACCGTACTCAGAGAGTAGTTGTTAATGGCTCCCAATCCTGCTGGAAAGGTATAACAAGTGGGGTTCCGCAGGGGTCTGTTTTGGGACCGGTTCTGTTCAATATCTTCATCAACGATTTAGATGTTGGCATAGAAAGTACGCTTATTAAGTTTGCTGACGATACCAAACTGGGAGGGATTGCAACTGATTTAGAGGACAGGGTCAAAATTCAAAATGATCTGGACAAATTGGAGAAATGGTCTGAGGTAAACAGGATGAAGTTCAATAAAGATAAATGCAAAGTGCTCCACTTAGGAAGGAACAATCAGTTTCATACATACAGAATGGGAAGAGACTGTCTAGGAAGGAGTATGGCAGAAAGAGATCTAGGGGTCATAGTAGACCACAAGCTTAATATGAGTCAACAGTGAGATACTGTTGCAAAAAAAAGCAAATGTGATTCTGGGATGCATTAACAGGTGTGTTGTAAACAAGACACGAGAAGTCATTCTTCCTCTTTACTCTGCGCTGGTTAGGCCTCAACTGGAGTATTGTGTCCAGTTCTGGGCACTGCATTTCAAGAAAGATGTGGAGAAATTGGAGAGGGTCCAGAGAAGAGCAACAAGAATGATTAAAGGTCTTGAGAACATGACCTATGAAGGAAGGCTGAAGGAATTGGGTTTGTTTAGTTTGGGAAAGAGAAGACTGAGAGGGGACATGATAGCAGTTTTCAGGTATCTAAAAGGGTGTCATCAGGAGGAGGGAGAAAACTTGTTCACCTTAGCCTCCAATGATAGAACAAGAAGCAATGGGCTTAAACTGCAGCAAGGGAGATTTAAGTTGGACATTAGGAAAAAGTTCCTAACTGTCAGGGTAGTTAAACACTGGAATAGATTGCCTAGGGAAGTTGTGGAATCTCCATCTCTGGAGGTATTTAAGAGTAGGTTAGATAAATGTCTATTAGGGATGGTCTAGACTGTATTTGGTCCTGCCATGAGGGCAGGGGACTGGACTCGATGACCTCTCGAGGTCCCTTCCAGTCCTAGAGTCTATGAGTCTATGAGTCTATAAGATCCCCTACAAATCCTTGTCAATTCTTTCCCTACTTCCACACTTTCACTGCTCAGAAAGGATAGCCCAGTGCTCAATCATCAGATATGTGTTCAATTCCTGGCTCTCCCAATATTGAAAATAATTCTCAGCAATTCCCCATCTGCCTTTCTGTAACCGATTTACATCTGTACAAAACATTACAGTCCATCCCCCTATCTGGAGTAAGGTGACATATACTGGTTATGCCATCTGAGAAGCTAGCCCAATTGTTCTAATCTGACAGTGTTTTACAAAGGTGTAAATGATGACACAAGGTGTAAGACTGCTGATCTCTCTGTGCCGCAGTTCCTGATTTATGTTGGTGGTGTGAAGATAAAGGAATTAGTGTTTATGAAGCAGTCTTTACACTGTTGGTTTCATGTAAGTACCTAGGTAGACAGAACCACTAGATCATATTGGCATCACAAGCAGTAAAGCACTTCTGAACTTTCCAATGTGTTCATAAGATTATGGAAATGTTGGAATTAAAAGGTTTAAGAGCAGGTGAGATAGTAGAAAAAATGTGGGGCCTCTTTTATGGCTAAAGATTAAAAGTCCAGTTGAACAGCCACTTCACAGGTGATTGGGGGTAGTATGTTGGGAAGAGAACTGAGTTTGGGGGGTGTCAAGGATTACCTGATTACTAACTAGTGATGGTTGCTTTTAGTATAATTGGTAGAAATCTGTAATCTTGGAGCTAAAGGGCCAGGATTCTAATCCTACTATTTGCAGTGTGTGTGTTATTGTGTCTGTGTTCCATAGTACATTAATTTTTTTACAACACAACATTGTTTTTCTCTAGACAACAAATGGCTGGGTTAGAGAAGGTGAATCAAACCACTATCACAGAATTTCTGCTGGTTGGATTTGAGACCCGTTCTGAGCTGCAGATAACCCTCTTTGTGATGTTTTTCATTATCTACCTGTCAACCATTGCTGGGAACATTCTCCTCATTCTCACAGTTTGGACTGACCATCATCTCCACACTCCCATGTACTTCTTTCTCAGCAACTTGTCCTTCCTGGAAACCGGCTATGTTTCCAATGTCATCCCCAGGCTGCTGGTGAGTTTTCTGACGCAGGACAAGACCATCTCTCTGCCAGGTTGTTGCATCCAGTTGTATGTTTTTAGCTTCCTGGGGACTACTGAATGTTTCCTCCTGACTGGGATGTCCTATGACCGGTACTTAGCAATATGCAGACCATTCCATTATGTAACTCTGATGAGCTCCAGGACTTGCTTTCTGTTGGCAGTTGCTTCTTGGACATGTGGATTTGTGGCTCCTTCCTTCACAGTAATTATGACATCTAAATTGGCATTTTGCAGCCAGGGTGAAATTAACCACTTCTTTTGTGATTTAACAGCAGTGTTGAGACTTTCCTGTGAAGACACCAGCATCATTAAGGTAACATCCCTGATCTTAGCTTCCATCATAACCCTGGCCCCATTTGTCCTGACCATTACATCCTACATCTATGTCATCCTAACCATCCTGGGAATCCCATCCACTGCTGGGAGGAAAAAGGCCTTTTCCACTTGTTCCTCTCACCTCATTGTTGTCTCAACTTTCTACGGGGCTTTGATCATCATGTATGTGGTGCCCTCAGGAAACCAGTCTCTGGATTTCAACAAGGTGTTCTCCCTGCTCTACACAGTGGTAACTCCCATGTTCAACCCCATTGTCTACAGCCTGAGGAACAAAGAGGTGAAAGGTGCCTTGGGAAGAGTAATCCATAAAATGTTGCTTTCTCTCAAGATGTAGCAAAGTTGTATGCCCCCATTTTCAAGTGAAATCACAAGGGAAGAAAATTCAGCAGAGAAATTCTAATGTCAAATACTCCAACAACATCCTAGGTTCTTGAATGCAAATGATTCTGCTTCATCAATGGTTTTATAACTCAAAGGTTACCTGAAAAGTGTGCAAGTGTGTGGATGTGGGTGGGTATGAAAGAAAAAGAGAGATGATGAGCTATTTTGTTCATTTTTCCTTCTTCTATGATGTAGCTATCAGAAATTCACATCTAGGGTAACCTGGACGTTTCTACAGATGGAGGTTTATGATTTCAGAGACACCAAGGAATTACAACCAGGTTAACGGAGAATGCCTGGCACACACAGCCCCATTAAAACTCCCTCCAGGAGAAATTTTCCATGCTGCTGTGTTGGGTCCAAATCCACTGGACCTGTGTGCTTTACATTTCCTGAAATCTGAGCAGGCTGCAGAATTTTCTCTTCCAGGCACCTCAAGCACATGTCCTGGGTGTAGGCAGTCCATTTGTTACCACTTTACCATATCCCAACTGCCCTAGACCTCCACCAGGAGCAAAAATAACCCCTTCAGCCTCCCCAGTAGCCTACGTACATCCTTTTCCAGAACTCCCCATGGTACAGGTATCCTGGGTTTATAGTTTAACTGCTGGGAAGTGCCTTGATGGTAATATCTAATTATATAAATTAGGACAGACCACTGTCAGAGAAAAACTCAGTTCTCACTTGTTGGTTGGGTGCAGCAGAGTCAGATACTTTATTTATTCTCAAGCAATTGCAAAGAGGGAGAGAGTGCCCTAGGACGCAGGGTTTCCCCCTCCTAGGCAGGTCTCTCTCCAAGTAAACAATTACAGCAAGCATTTATACTTTTTGTTACCTACAATAATGAGCAACAGCTTCATTTTGTTTATACATAGGCTATCTTGTTTTTCTCACTTCTATTTAGACGCAAGTTTACATTCCTCATTATCAACACAAGGTCGCAACGACTTCTCCCACAGTTCTTTCCCACTCGCTTCACACAATCCTCGCTTCTACAAATCTTGTATTATTAGGGTTACAGCTAGCCTAACTCTTGCTAACAGAGACTGTCTTGCATTAAGATCCCCTATAAATCCCTGCCAGTTCTTTCTTTACTTCCACACCACAGTGATATTTATTCTGCCTTGGCTGCCTTTCAGCCAAGCCTTTGTTTGACATGGTTGTTGTTTTTCTGACTTGTTTTAATGTAAACTTGCTTAAATGACATTTATAAGCCACTGTGTAGGACAGGGGTGATATGTGCGGAGAAGAGATGATAGAGAAGACGCCTGAACAAACTGCCAAAACCTGCTTGACGAAAAATAGGACAATCCCTGTATGGAGTAAAGGGTAAAAAGAGAAATAACATGAAAATAGCATGGACAGCAAACATTATGCAAGCTGAAGCATATGCATGCACATTGTGTGAGTTGGACAAGACACATAATACTTCACGTTGATTGGAAAAGAGTAATGAATATTTAAATTGGAAGATGTGACTTCTGGAAAGTTATATGGCAGGCAGTGGTAGAACCCCTTATGGGGTTATTCCCTATGACGTCATGGATGGGTATATCTGTATTAGAATGTAAGTGGGTTGGTAGTGTGTGAGGAGAATGTCATTGCGACCTACCTACACCCCAGGAGAGGGTGACTGGTGCCTGTCTTTTTCCATACATCTGTTATTTCTCACTCTAATAGGAACTGCCATCACAAGGTGCGCTTTTGGTTCAAATAAAGATTTGAATGAAGAAACCTGAGCATCTAAGACCAAGAGTGTGTCATTCTCACACAACAGCTCTTTTGAAGCACATGACAGTGACACAAACAGACACACTGGCAGGCTCTGAATAGGGTTCTTGAACTCTTCATGTATCACAGAAAATATATAGATCCAGGCAGAAATAATAAACACACCAACATGCATTTTCTTGCCTCAGTTTCCTCATTGTTCTGGAACATTCTATGGGCTTATGACAGAGTCTTCTGAGATGTCCAGGATCCACTGCACATCCACATGGCTACATCTCTGAATCATGGAGTCTCTCCTTCTCTCTCTAAGTCAGCTAGCTTTCTTCTCCCTCAGTAGTCCCAGAGTTAAACAAGGATGCCCTGCTAGGGAAGCAAGTCTGTCTCATCCTCTCTCCTGCCCAACATTTTCTGTCTGTCTCCTCCTGACTCAGCCTCCATGGTTTCTAAAGACTTGCACCACTGCCTGGGTTTCTTTGTTCTGCTGCAAGGCATTTTCCACACTCCAGAGCCCTGCAGAGAAACTTGGGCCATAACTACACATACAGGACTGTACCAGTACAGCTGCTCCACTGCAGGGCACATGTGGTGAAGATGCCCTGTGCCAACGGGAGAAAGCTCTCTGGCTGGCATAAAACCCCACCTCTGCAAGCGGCATAAGCTGTGTCAGGAGGACAAACTCTCCCTCTGACATAGTGCTGTGCACACAAGCGCTTGTGTTGGTGTAACTTATGTCGCTCGGGGAATGGGTGGAATATTCACATCCCTGAGCAACGTAAGTTTTACCAGCAGAGGATGTAGTGTAGACAGCCTTGGCTGAACTGGTTTCCCAGTTCCTTCTCAATAGGTGAACATTACAATTTAATGACCCACCCTTGTACCCTGTCTGAAAGAGATGTGCTACAGTCCTGTCAACAATCTGCTTTCACTGAGGCATTCCATGATTCAAGAATTTCATAACATCCACCAGGATTCATAAGCTGTGCATAGACAGATTCCCTGAATTGTGCGATTTTCAGAGTCATATTTTGAAGATTTAAGAGGGACTTAAGTACATGGGCTTTGTGTGATTCTGGTCATCTTTACAAAGGTCAATTTACCTCATCCCCAAGCATTCACTAAATTATTAGACCACAATCACTTTGTTTTCATTGAAAGAAGCAGTATTAGCAATGTCTACATAAACAGCTGGAGTGCTGTATCCAGTTTTGTGCGCCAAATTGACAAATTGAAGCAAGTCTAGAGCAAAGCAATAAAAGTGATCAAAGGTTTAGAAAACCTGACCTGTGAGAAAGGATAAAATAGCTGGGCATGTTTAATATTGAGAAGATAAGTCTGAGGGAGGACCTGATAACAATCTACATATATGTTAATGGTTGTTATAAATGTAACCCTTCTGCCCCTCTGAGTTGGCAGCAACAATGGCCGGGTTCAGTATCCAGGGGTTCCGTTTCAGTAACACAATGCATAACCGGCTCGAGCCCCCACCCAGTGACCTGGGACACTCACATACCACACCCCCCTGGGCGCCTCTAGGAGGCAATACTTCCCCTCTCGCAAGCACGGAGTCTGAGTGTAGCAAAATCTTTTTTAATAAAGGAAGGAATCAATGCGGCATCCCATGGGAGAAACACCACAAACAGGGTTATAACACAAACCATAAACAAAAACCCACCTCCAAGTACGTTTGGCACTGTCCTTTTTCCCCTTAGGGTTTTAAGTCCTATCACCCCAAAGTCCAACAACCCAAAAGTCTCTGGTCAATGCCACCCCAGAGTTCGAGAGTTTATCTGTAGAGGTCCCTCCCCCCAGCCTGGGTAGAAAGGGGCACCTTACGTGGTCCGGGGCCAACTGCCCTGCCTCTCCGTGGGTTCTGCTTCCGCCTTCTCCATGAACTGCTCCGCTTTACCAGCTGCTCCACTCTGCTCCTCCAGCCGTCCTCAGAAACTGCTCCGCTCCACCAGCTGCTCTGCTCCATGAGCTGCTCCAGTTTTTTCTGCAAACTGCTCGGCTCCGCTCACTCTGTGGGCCGCTCCACCCGTCCCACAGCTACTCCGCTCTGCCAGCCACTCTGCTGCCACCAGCTGTCCTGTGATCCGCTCCAGCCGTCCCCGCAACTGCTCCACTCCGCCAGCTCAGGCTCCCCCACTAGTTAGCACAGTACTCAGTGCTCTCAACTCAGTAATTTTAGCTCTTTAGTAATTTCAACTCTTAGTGATCTCAGGTCTTCATTGGGGAGCCCCAGTGCTAGTGCACCATTAGCCCAAAGTGAATTCAGCTCAGTAACCTGTATTTAGATTCTTGAGGGAATAAAAAATTCAACTCTGACATTCCACAGTGGAGAGTGGAGGGGGTGCAACTGGTGCTTCTGGCTCCACAAGGAGACTGCACCACCAGACACAGATACCTGTCCCCAGCCTCTCTCAGTTCACTGGGTTTTGGAACCCATGTCCCTTGTCTAGCAAGTACCACCCAACTGAGGGTGAGTCATTTGTCACCAAGCAGTCCCACCGCTCAGCAGTCTGGGATAGGGTAGGCGTGCCTATGCAAATACACTCTCTGACATTCTTTCCACCAGATGTCAGGGTAGAGCTTATCCTGACTCTGCTTACATCAAGAGGAAGGTAAAGTGTTCTTGATGTCCACAGAGGACAAGAATGAGCTTAATCTGCAGCCAGGGAGATTTAGGTTAGGTATTAGGAAGAACGTTTTAAGTCTCAGGGTACCTGAGCTCTGGAACAAGCTCCCAAGGGAGGCTGTGGAATCCCCATCATTGGAGAATTTTAAGAACAGGTTGAGCAAACACCTGTCAGGGATGGTCTATGTTTACTCAGTCCAGCCTCAGCACATGGGCTGGACTTGATGACTTCTCAAGGTACCTTCCAGCCCAACATTTCTCTGATTCTGTGATCTGGTATTTCAGACAAATGTGAAACAATAAAGCATGGTTTACATAGAAAATAAATCAAAATTAGCAAAACCTGTTATGACAAAAGTGGGGAACTCAGTTGTGAACCTTGATCTCTTTCCCAAAATATGGTCTATGTACTAGATTTCAAAGATGTCATATTGAAATGTAAGGGGGAACACACAGTTACAGCACATCTCCCCCCACCAGTCGCAAGAGCGATGATTGTAACCCATTAAGGCTGAATGAGTCTAATCACCAAACAACTGAACAACCATCTGGCAGCAGCATCTTGGCACGTTGGGCTGGCTGACTGCGAGAAACAGGTCAGAGACAGAAGAAAGAAGATTTCACACTTCAGGCCTGTAACACAGATCGCTGAACAGTATTGTAATTGGTTGCCAGAGAGACGTAGTGAGGGTGTTTTAAAAAAAAAAAAACAAAAAACAAGAAAAACTCCATAGCTTTTTTGAAAGACAGAATAGGGGGAATCATGCTCTGAAAGACAAAATAGGTCCAAAAGCTCCTTGACTTACTAAGAGAAGGTAAATTGGTTCTGTTCTATTCCTGTAACTTAAGTGGAATGACCATTGGACTTAGCTTTAGTGAAATGTAAGATTAGAGGGGTCAAAACATGCATTTGGTCTGGTTATTGTTTTAGAAATGATTTCATCTAAAGCTTTGTTCTGTTTGCTAATAACTGAACTTGTTTTCAGAAGGATGTTTATCACCATATCAGTGGTCATAGGCCCCCAAAGATAGGAAACACACCTACAGAACCTATTCAGTAATAAGAAGTTGGCATTAGATTAAGGGTTTGTACCCAAATCCTGGTCCAAGAGTAGAAGGATCATAAGATTTCATGGGTAAGAGACCAAACGTGTGAGCCAGTAGACTCGGAGAGACCAAGCAGTAGTTGGAGGTACAATTAGCACTATAACCATAACATCTCTTAATTGTGCCTTTTTCAGCTGCCCACATCTTGGTTTTCCTGCTATGACAGACCACATGATTGTAATCAAGGCAACTGTTTTATTGCTCCTTAGGTTGGTGCTCATGACAGGAGCCGGTTGAATGCTGCAAATGACAACCAGAAAACCAAACAAAAAATAGGTTGATACAACAGTTAACCAAACTATGGTCCATTATGATCCATTCGTGGTTCATGGGACACTTGCTGTTGACATGCCTCAGGTTCCTCTGTAGTGCCATCATCTGGTAGCAAAAAAACAGTGGGTGGGTGAGGCCCTAGGTAGATCTGGGAAAAAAAGTAGTGGTGACACTCTTCTGAGCTCCACCTATCAACTGAGCTCGGCACATGTGAGTCACCAAGTCGATTGTGGTCACCGGGTAGAATATACCTAGTGAAATTTGGCTGCTGCTTTGTTTGGGTCTGTCAGGCTCCAAGGGCTTGACTTTTCTTGAGTCGGGAGAAGGGAAAGTGGATGATAGGTCCCTAAATTCCCTTGGGGGCAGCAGAGGGTAATGGATGGGAGTCAGATAGTTTGGAATCTAATCCTCAAACTTAAATATTCCATCCTGTCTGACTACAATATACAGAAGCCATGCTGATATCTTAAAAGGTGTTTTTTTGGGGGGATCATGTCACTAGCTGCACACAATTAAAGCCTGACTTCAGATACCTCTAGAGAATTTGGCCATAAACTCTGAAAATAACCCAATCTCTAGATGACTCTGCTTCAAAATTTCAAAGAAAGATAAAAGTGGGTTGGTCAAAAGAGATCTCATTTATGACATGAGATTAAATAGCCAGATTGTCTCCTCTGGAGTGACATGAGTAAAATTGCCTATGATCGCAGCTACATAAACATGTTAATAGATCCCTTTTGTAGCACATGCCATAATATTTGTAAAATCCATGAAACAGGAAGGAGTGGGAAGTGGGAGGAGAAAGAGACTGAGAGAGAGCGAGAGAGAGAATTCCCTGGGTCTTAATGATCTGATATAAACAATAAAAAGCCAAGGGATTTCAAAGCCAAAGATTCTTTCATGAATGAATGTTGTCAGTGGACCATTCTGAGGATTTACCTCGTTCTGTCTGATATAATCGTCTTAGACATGGCTGGGTGCATGCTGGATGGATGGAGGCTGTGTTTTATATGAAAGAGAGATAGAGAGAGAGAGGTTGCCAATGGAATATGTCTGATTACTGTTCAAGACAGAATGGATGAAGTGTCAACTTTCACAACAGGTAATTTTTTCTCTCTTTTTGTTCTTTGTTTAGTCAAAATTGATATTCTTTTTTTTGGTGCAAAAATTTCTTTAGATGGGAAATAGCTTTTTGAGGAAAGAGAAATTTCAACAAAATAAATTGTGTTAATAAAAAAAGTGTTTTCATTGAAAAAAGAAAATAAAAAAGCGGTAAGTTTGTTTATTTGTTTGTTTTTGACAACCAATCTCTCCATCCCCCAAAATTGTGTGTGTGTGTGTGTGTGTTTTCAATGAAAACTCCAAACATTTCAATACAATTTTAGGTTTTTCTTTTTTTCATTTTCATCAGAATTGTCCATTGGGTAGAAAATATTTTCCCCGCTAGCTCCATTTACCAGTCCCTTTTGTTTCCATCTATCTTTTCAATAAATATTGTTTTCATTTTTTAAATCCTTTTTTTTCCCTGTCCAGATCTGAACTCCCTCTATTTCTGCTCTTATGAGATGGGGAGATCAGTACCAGAACACAATATTCTAGAAGAAGACATTTATTAATTGATGGAATGGCACAGGAGTATTTTCAGTGTTATTCTCCATCACAATTCTTATTCATCATGGTTGAGGTTTTTTTTTCAACTGAGCTTAATTTTCTGGCTCCCACTGAAAGTTATAGCTTGTCCCTTTGAAAATAACATACAGTAGGACACTTGAGTAGTAACTTTCCATTCCTGGGTAAAATATCTTATAGAATCATAGCTTCATAGACCATTGTGATCATCTACTCTGACATCCTATATAACACAGGCGAGAGAACTTCCCAAAATTCCCACAGGCCCTACAATTTCCCCAACCTCCCTTCATGTCTCAGTTCACCGTCTATGAAAAAGACAGAAAAAAAACCTGCCCTTTCTCCTGTGGTACACATGGGGAGAATAAACTAATCAATGTTTGTCAGTGACATGGTGACAGGTCAGCTGCCCCATTTTCCTTTTTCTGGTCTCTCTGTGTACCCACTTCTTGCCCCTTCCCTGTCTTGTAGTGGAATCTTCTTGCTGGTCTTCCACTCTTGGTGCTGGGGATGCAGCCACACTGCCCTGTGTACCAACAACATATCAGCCTGCAGCTCCATCTGGGTTTCAGACAAACAATAAATATCTTTTATTGGATCAACTTCTGTTGGTGAGTGAGACAAGCTTTCAAGCCACACAGAGCTCTTCTGAAAGTCTGGGGAAATTATTTCAAGGGTCACCACAAAACGCAATGTAGAACAGATTGTTTAGTATAAGTAGTTAGCACATATTGTAAGGGCCCATTCAAGATAGAGTGGCCCATTAACACTTCTGCAATCGCAGGACAAAAAGAAGGGTTAGTACGCTACACATCTTTGTAATAAGACATAAATCCAAGGTCTCTGTTCAGTCCAGGATTTTAAGGGTTTAGCAAAGTTATGAATTTAAGCTCCCAGGCTTATCTTTCAAAAGTGTTGTGCAGGTTTCTTTGCAGGATGAGGATGATAAGTCAGATGTAGAGTGATAGCTTTGTGAAAAGTGTTTACTCACAGGTGACATGGTATTTTTGTCTTCTATCATTTTCCTGTGTGAGTGTATCTGAGTGTGTAGTGATTGTCGATATTACCCACATAGCTGTTAGTTTTTCACTTAGTGCATGGGATGAGGTGCACCACGTGTTGTGATAAGTATGTGTAGGACCCATGGATCTTGAAAGGTGTGTTCTGGGGGAGTGTTGATCATTGTAGCAGTGGAGATATGTCTGCAGGTTTTGCATCTGTTATGGCAGGGTCTGTTGCTCCTTTGAGTTGGTGTGTTATAGAATCATAGACTTTAAGGTCAGAAGGGACCATTATGATCATTTAGTCTGACCTCCTACACAATGGAGGCCACAGCATCTCACTCATCCACTCTTGTAACAAATCCCTAACGTATGTCTGAGCTACTGAAGTCCTCAAATCGTGGTTTAAAGACCTCAAGGTGCAGAGAATCCTCCGGAAAGTGACCCATGTCCCACGCTACAGAGGAAGGCGAAAACCCCCCAGGACCTCTGCCAATCTGCCCTGGAAGAAAATTCCTTCCCAACTCAGGGCTGCCTAGAGGATTCAGGGGGCCTGGGGCAAAGCAATTTCTCTGGCCTCTTCCATAAAAAAAAGTTGCAATACTGTAAAATACTATATTCTCATGAGGACCCCTGTGGGGCCGGGGGCAAATTGCCCCACTTGCCCCCCCCAAGGCCGCCCTGGGGAAAATAAACATTTTAAAACCTTTTGCATCTCGGCACAAACCCAGATTTGAGAAAACTTCTTTTCAAGTCACCTTTACAAGGTACCACTGGTTCTCAACATCAGCTAGTGCTAAAAGGCACTAAAGCTCATTAAAAGGGTTGGACAAATATTTTCCGTCAAAACATTTTTTTGGATCGCAAATTAGGGTTTTTTAAAAAGCAGAAAAAATCACGGACAGTGTCTGTTTTCCTTCAAAATTTGTTGTGGTTTTTTTAATTGAAAAGCTGAAATTCGTCTGCGAAAACCTGAACATGGTTTGGGGTTTCACAAGTGTGTGGCCAAATATTTGCTACCTGCTCTGTTTGATTGTTTAAAGAAACAATAAAAAAATTCTGCTTAAAAAAAATCCAAATTTTTTGAACCACCTCAACTTGTGACCAAATGCCTGGGCCCATCCAGGCAGAGATTTTTCCAGGTTTCTGAAACTCTGCTGGCTTCCTTAACTCATATTTGTCTCCATAACTTTGGGTTCATTTAGGTCAGCCCTCACCTTAAACCTGCTTTGCCTCCAGTATTTATAATAGTGTTAAATATATAAACAAAGTGTTTTTAATTTATAAGGGGTGGGAGGTCGCACTCAGAGCTTTGTTATGTGAAAGGGGTCACCAGTACAAAAGTTTGAGAACCACTGACTCTGACTCCCACCTACTTCCTGCCCCCCGACTGCCCCCTTCAGAATCCCCAACCCATCCTGCAACTTGTCCCCTGACTGCCCCTCTGAGACTCTCCCAACCACCACCCTGGGACACCACCTCCCATGAACCACTCCTGCTTCCTGTCCCCTGACTGCCCCGGCCCCATTCACCCCCTCTCTGAGTCCTGACAGACCTCCGGAATGCTCACAATCTGACCCCCTGTTCCCCGCCTCTGACCGCCCCCCCACAAAACCTCTGCCCCCTTCCTGTGCCCTGACTGTCCTCAGAACTCCCTGGACAGAGCTGCAGCGGCGTGTCTCCGGCAGGACCTGAGCTCCCTCCGCTTGGCTGCAGCTCGCAGCCTCGCCTGCTTACCACAGGGCTCTGAGCGGGAGGTGCTCAGTCCCCACTGGAGCAACACCTCTGCAGCGCTGTCCAGAGCCACTTCTGGACATGGCGTGCTGAGGCGCCAGGGGCTGGGGGGAGGCAGGGGAGAGCCTCCAACACTCTTGGGGGGGCCCCTCTGGGGCCCCGGGGCCTGAGGCAAATTGCCCCACTTGCCCCCCCTTCTTGGCGGCCCTGTCCCATCCCGGACCCCAAATATGGCAATCAGCTAACGCTGAGCATGTGGGCAAGACTCAGCAGCCAGCACTAAGGAAAGAATTCTCCGTAGTAACTCAGATCCCACCCCATCTAACATCCCATCACAGACCACTGGGCATATTTACCACTAATAGTCAAAGATCAATTAATTGCCAAAATTAGCCTATCCCATCATACCATCCACTCCATAAACTTATCAAGCTTAGTCTTGAAGCCAGATATGTCTTTTGCCTCCACTGCTCCCCTTGGAATGCTGTTCCAGAACTTCACTCCTCTGATGGTTAGAAACCGTCATCTAATTTCAAGTCTAAACTTGCTGATGTCCAGTTTATATCCATTTATTCTTGTGTCTACATTGGTACTGAGTTTAAATAATTCCTCTCCCTTCCTAATATTTATCCCTCTGATATATTTATAAAGAGCAATCATATGTCTCCTCAGCCTTCTTTTGGTTAGGCTAAACAAGCCAAACTCTTTGAGTCTCCTTTCATAAGACAGGTTTTCCATTCCTCTGATCATCCTAATAGCCCTTCTCTGTACCTGTTCCAGTTTGAATTCATCCTTCTTAAACATGGGAGACCAGAACTGTACACAATATCGCAGATGAGGTCTCACCAGTGCCTTGTATAATAGTACTAACATTAGCTTTTTTTCACTACTTTCTCCTTCAATTTTTTCCCCAAGACCTTGCATACTACACATGTCAAACTAACAGGCCTATAACTGCCAGGATCACTTTTCTTTCCTTTCTTAAAAATAGGAACTATGTTAGCAATTCTCCAGTCGTATGGTACAACCCCTGAGTTTACCAATTCATTACAAATTCTTGTGAATGGGCTTGCAATTTCATGTGCCAGTTCCTTTAATATACTTGGATGAAGATTACCTGGGCCCCCCAATTTGGTCCATTAAACTGTTCGAGTTTGGCTTCTACCTCAGCTATGGTAATATCTACCTTCATATCCTCATTTCCATTTAACATCCCACCATTATCCCTAAGCTCCTCATTAGACTCATTAAAAACTAAGGCAAAGTATTTGTTTAGGTATTTTGCCATGACTAGGTTACCCTTAACCTCCACTCCATTTCTTTTCTTTCTTCTTATTTATATGGCTATAGAACCTTTTACTAATGGTTTTAATTCCCTGTGAAAGGTCCAACTCTACACGACTTTTGGCCTTTCTCACTTTATCCCTACATGTTCTGACTTCAGTAAGGTAGCTTTACTTTGTTGATCACTCTCATCTTCCACTCTTTGTAGGTTTTCATAGAATCATAGAATATCAGGGTTGGAAGGGACCTCAGGAGATCATCTAGTCCAACTCCTGGCTCAAAGGAGGACCAATCCCCAGACAGATTTTTGCCCCATATTCCTGAATGGTCCCCTCAAGGGCTGAACTCACCACTCTGGGTTTAGCAGGCCAATGCTCAAACCATTGAGCTATTCCTCCCCTCTTTCTGCTTTTTCTTAATCACCTCTCTGAGATGCTTGTTCATCCAGCTTGGTCTTCCACTTCTGACTACGAATATTTTCCCCTTTCTTGGGATGCAGGCTTCTAAAAGTTTCTGCAACTTTGACTTGAAGTAATTCCAGGTGTCCTCTGCCTTTAGATCCACGTGGTCTTCAGTCCAAACCACTTCCATAACTAATTTCCTTAATTTTTTAAAGTTAGCCCTTTTGAAATCAAAAACCCTAGACACAGATCTATTTTTTGTTTATCCTTCCATTTAGTTTGAACTGAATTAGCTCATGATCGCTCAAACCAAGGTTGTCTTCTATGAGGTCCTCACTACTCACCAAAACCAAATCTAAAATGGCATCCCCACTTGTTGGTTCTTCAACTGCTTGGGGAAGGAATCCATCAGCTATCACATTCAGGAAAATCTTAGCCCTATTATTACTACTAGCACTTGTCTTCCAGTCTCTATCTGGGAAGTCCTGGTATGTGGGGAGCTTGCTTCTGATGATGAGCTTGGAGAGGTTGGGGGAAGTTGCATGAAGGCCAGAAGTGGGAGTTCAGGAAAGATTTATTTCAGGATTGGGTCCCCATCAAATATAGGTCATAGTTGTTTGATAATACCCTCTATGGATTCCACTGCAGAATGGTCTGTGACAACTTTTGGTGTGCTGTCAGAGGGGGGGTTATTTCTGTGTTGAAGCAGGTTGTCTCGATGTATTTGGGTGGCCCGTTCCATGATGCAATCTACTTCTCTGGTGAAGCATCTGCTCACCACATTTTCAAAAGGTGAGCCTGGAAGCTTAAATTCATAACTCCGGTAGACATTAAAAATCCTGGATGGAACAGAGACACTGGATTTATGGCTTGGCTTATTACAACAATATGCGATGCACTAACCCCCTGTTTTTGCAAAATGACTGCAGAAGAGTTGATGGGCCTGTCAAGGTTCCGTCCCCACTCTGAACTTTAGGGTACAGATGTGGGGACCTGCATGGACACTTCTAAGCTTACTTACCAGCTTAGATCTGGTATCGCTGCCACCACCCCCAAGCACTATTTTTCTTCCTTGCGTAGTCTTGAGAGATTTTACCAATTTCCTGGTGAACACAGATCCAACCCCTTGAATCTTAAAACAAGGAGAAATGAACCATCCCCCCTCTTTTCTCACACCAACTCCTGGTGGATCCAGATCCAACCCCCTTGGATCTAAAAACAAGTTAAAAATCAATCAGGTATTAAGAAAAAGGCTTTTAATTAAAGAAAAGAAAGGTAAAAGGAAACCCTCTGAGAGAGATTAGCATACCAGCTACTCTCACAGACAACAGATTTCAAACACAGAGGAGGTTCCCCTGGGCAAAAACTCAGTTACACAAAAAATATCCAAATACCCAATTTTGATAATTCTCTTAATGGTACCAAAACAAGTCACAAAGAAAATAAACATAAACCTATTTATTCCTTTCTAAAACTTACTACTCTGATAAGAGTCTGGTTCCATGATCTTTTTCACTCCAGCTGAAACTGAAACTCTAAACAAAGGAAAACTTCCCTCCTTCCTTTTGAAACATCTTGTTCCCCCATTGGTTCCTCTGGTCAGGTGTCAGCTCGGCTAGGTGAACTTCCTAACCCTTTACAGGTAAAAGAGGCATTAACCCTGAACCATCTGTTTATGACACCCTCCCCCAAATCACAGACAGTGTTGAACCACACTGGTGGTGATTTCTTCCTAGAACTTTAGAACAAACAGATTAATAAAACACATGCACCTTTACATATACTACTAATTATGTAAAACTACAAGATTTTTCACATTTTAAGGACAATTTTAACCAGTTAACTCTGGGAAACTTTCACGGGAGAGTGCATCAGCTACTTTGTTAGAAGCTCCTGAAATGTGTTGAATTTCAAAATCAAAATCTTGGAGAGCTACACTCCATCGAAGAAGTTTTTTGTTGTTTCCCTTGGCAGTATGAAGCCACTTTAGTGCAGCATGGTCGGTTTGTAGCTGGAAACGCCATCCCCAAACATATGGGCATAGCTCTTCCAGGGCATACACAATGGCATAGCATTCTTTTTCACTGATTGACCAATGGCTTTCCCTCTCAGACGGTTTCTTGCTGAGAAACACAACAGGATGGAATTCTTGATCCGATCCTTTCTGCATTAAAACTGCTCCTACACCACGCTGAGATGCATCTGTGGTTACTAAGAATGGCTTGTCAAAGTCTGGGGCCCTTAGCACAGGGTCAGACATGATTACTTAGATAAAGGAAATGCGGTAGATCTAATTTACCTCGATTTCAGTAAGGTGTTTGACATGGTTCCACATGGGGAACTGTTAGTTAAATTGGAAAAGATGGGGATGAATATGAAAGTTGTAAGGTGGATAAGGAACTGGTTAAAGGGGAGACTCCAGCGGGTCGTATTGAAGGGTGAACTGTCAGGCTGGAAGGAGGTTACTAGTGGAGTCCCTCAAGGATCGGTTTTGGGACCGATCTTATTTAACCTTTTTATTACTGACCTTGGCACAAAGAGCGGGAATGTGCTAATAAAGTTTGCGGATGACACAAAGCTGGGCGGTATTGCTAACACGGAGAAGGACAGGGATACTATTCAGGAAGATCTGGACCACCTTGTAAACTGGAGTAATAGTAATAGGATGAAATACAATAGTGAAAAGTGCAAGGTCATGCACTTAGGGATTAATAATAAGAATTTTAGATATACGTTGGGGACGCATCAGTTGGAAGCGACAGAGGAGGAGAAGGACCTTGGGGTATTGGTTGATAGCAGGATGACTATGAGCCGCCAATGTGATACGGCTGTTAAAAAAGCAAATGCGATTTTAGGATGCATCAGGCGAGGTATTTCCAGCAAGGATAAGGAGGTGTTAGTACTGTTGTATAAGGCGCTGATGAGACCCCATCTGGAATATTGTGTGCAGTTCTGGTGTCCCATGTTCAAGAAGGATGAATTCAAACTCGAACAGGTCCAGAGACGGGCTACTAGGATGATCCGAGGAATGGAAAACCTGCCTTATGAAAGGAGACTCAAAGAGCTTGGCTTGTTTAGCCTGGCCAAAAGAAGGCTGCGGGGGGATATGCTTGCTCTATATAAATATATCAGGGGGGTTAACGTTAGGGAGGGAGAGGAATTATTTAAGTTTAGTACTAATGTAGGCACGAGGACGAATGGGTACAAACTGGATATTAGGAAGTTTAGACTTGAAATTAGACGAAGGTTTCTAACCATTAGGGGAGTGAAATTCTGGAACAGCCTTCCGAGGGAAGTAGTAGGGGCAAAAGACTTATCTGGTTTTAAGACTAAGCTTGATAAGTATATGGAGGGGATGTTATGATAGGATAGTTTAATTTGGGCAATTGATCTTGGATTATCACCAGATAAGTCTTCTCAGTGGTCTGCGGGGAGATGTTGGATGGGATGGGAACTGAGTTACTGCAGACAATTCCTTCTTGGGTGCTGGCTGGTGAGTCTAGCCCACATGCTCAGGGTTTAGCTGATCACCATATTTGGGGTCAGGAAGGAATTTTCCTCCAGGGCGGATTGGCAGGGGCCCTGGAGGTTTTTCGCCTTCCCCTGCAGCGTGGGGCATGGGTCGCTTGCTGGTGGATTCTCTGCAGCTTGAGGTCTACAGACCAATTTTGAGGATTTCAATAACTCAGTCCTGGGTTAGGGGTTGTTATAAAAGTGGATGGGTAGGGTTCTGTGGCCTGCCTTGTGCAGACTAGATGATCATATTGGTCCCTTCTGACCTATGAGTCTATGAGTCTATGAGTCTATGGAAGCCTTAAGCTGGTTAAAGGCCTTCTGACACTCATAGTCCACTGAACTGCATTTGGCTGTGTCTTTCTGGTCAGGTCTGTTAGTGGGGCAGCGATTTGGCTGTAGTGTGGTACAAATCGCCTGTAATACCCAGCCAAGCTTAAGACGGATTGGACCTGTTTCTTTGACTTTGGGACAGGCCACTTTTGGATAGCATCTACCTTGGCCTGTAGGGGATTTATCGTTCCTTGACCCACCTGTTGTCCAAGGTAAGTCACTCTGTTTTGGCCTATTTGACACTTTTTAGACTTAATAGATAGTCCTGCCTGCCTGATGTGTTCAAAGACATTTTCCAGGTGCTCCAGGTGTTCTGCCCATAAATAAGAAAAAATGGCCTCATCATCGAGGTAGGCAACTGCAGATTCTCCCAATCCTGGTAGGAGACTATCTTCAAGTCTTTGGAGGGTGGCGGGTGCATTTCGCAGCCCGAAAGGAAGCACATTAAATTCATACACCCCTGCATGGGTGATGAAGGCTGACCTATCCTTGGCGGGTTCACCATGCTGTACTTGCCGGTACCCCTTGGTTAAGTCTAATATAGAGATGAACTGGGCATGTCCCAATTTCTCCAATAACTCATCCGTGTATGGCATTGGATAGTTGTCGGGATGAGTTACAGCATTTAATTTACGGTAGTCCACGCAAAAGCATATTTCCCCATCTGGTTTAGGAACTAGAACCACTGGAGATGACCATGCACTGTTAGAGGGGTGAATTATACCCATCTGTAGCATGTTTTGGATCTCCTGTTCTATAGCAGCTTGGGTATGAGGAGACACCCAGTAAGGTGGGGTTCTAATTGGGTGAGCATTACCTGTGTCAATGGAGTGGTATGCCAGTTCGGTCTGTCCTGGGGTGGCTGAGAACATTGGCGCTAAGCTAGTGCACAGCTCCTTGATCTGCTGTCACTGCAGACGTCCAAGGGTCGCGGTCAGGTTCACCTCTTCCGTGCCACCATCACTTTTTCCGTCGTAGTAGACACCTTCAGGCCACTCAGCGTTATCTCCTCCCTGGGCTGTAAACTGACAAATCTTTAATTCTCTGGAATAAAAGGGCTTTAGAGAATTAATATGGTACACTTTAGGCTTTAGGGTTGAGGTTGGGAATGCTATGAGATAGGTAACAGTTCCTAGGCACTCTTGGACCGTGAATGGCCCTTCCCATGATGCTTCAATCTTATGGGTCTGTAGCGCCTTTAAGACCATAACCTCATCCCCTACTTTGAAGGAACGCTCTCTGGTATGTTTATCATACCAGGCCTTTTGCTCTTCCTGAGCATCCTTTAGGTTTTCTTTAGCAAGAGCAAAAGAGTGTCGGAGGGTGCTTTGTAGTTTGCTTACAAAGTCTAGAATGTTAGTTCCTGGAGAAGGCGTAAACCCCTCCCATTGCTGCTTCAGCAACTGCAATGGTCCCTTAACTTCACGGCCATATACAAGTTCTAATGGTGAAAACCCTAAACTGGGATGTGGTACAGCCCTGTAGGCAAAAAGCAACTGCTGCAACACTAGGTCCCAATCATTGGAGTGTTCATTTATGAATTTACATATCATGGCCCTCAAAGTTCCATTAAACCTCTCCACAAGGCCATTGGTTTGATGGTGGTAAGGGATGGCAACCAAGTGATTCACCCCATGAGCTTCCCACAGGTTTTTCATTGTCCCTGCCAGGAAGTTAGTTCCCAAATCTGTAAGGATGTCGGAAGGCCAACCTACCCTGACAAAAATGTCTGCTAAGGCCTGGCACATACTTTTAGCCCTGGTGTTGCTTAGAGTTACTGCTTCCAGCCATTGGGTAGCAAAATCCATGAAAGTCAGTATGTACTGCTTTCCTCTGGGGGTCTTTTTTGGAAAAGGACCCAGAATATCCACAGCTTCTCGCTGAAATGGGACCTCAATTATGGGGAGTGGCTGGAGATGGGCTTTGACCTGGTCTTGGGGCTTTCCCACTCATTGGCACACCTCACAAGACCGGACATAAATAGCAACATCCTTGCCCATTCCCTCCCAATGGAAGGACTTCCCCAACCGGTCTTTGGTTCTGTTCCCCTCAGAATGGCCACTGGGATGATCATGAGCTAAGCTCAAGAGCTTTACCCGGTACTTAATTGGAACTACCTACTGTTTTTGTGGACACCAGTTTTCCTGGTGTCCACCAGAAAGAGTCTCCTTGTGTAAAAGTCCTTGTTCTACAACAAACTGGGATTGGTTAGACGAGCTGATAGGCGGTTGGGTGCTCCTTGCCACCATCCAAGCTTTCTGAAGGCTGTCATCTGCTTCCTGCTCAGCCTGGTACTGTTCCCTTGATGCTGGAGACATCAGTTCCTCCTTAGACTGTGGACTTGGGCTTGGTCCCTGTGGAAGCGATGTAGGTGATGGGGTTGTTTTCGTTGATTGTGAACCGCTCTCCGCTGATGCACTATGTGATATTTCAGGCTCTGGCTGAGCCTCTGGGGTAGGGCTGTCTGCTGATTTTGCCAGTTCAGGCCCACTGGTGCCCTCTGGCGCTGGAGTTGGAGATGGCTTTGCAAGCGCTGGAGTCAGTGCTGGCAATGGTTCTGGTGCTGGTTGCTTTGCCAGTTCCGGTTCTGGGACTGAATTCACTATGGCTGTAGCAGTCATAGGTAGAAGATCTGGTTCCACCACCTCTGTCTGGGTCTCTGGTAACACAGACGGGGCCCTGGTGGACGGCTCAGGAACAGGGATGGGTGTGGAAGCTTGCTTGGCCTGGCCGCGGGTGACCATTCCCACCCTCTTGGCCAGCTTCATATGGTTGGCCAAGTCTTCCCCCAGTAGCATGGGGATGGGATAATTGTCATAGACTGCAAAAGTCCACATTCCTGATCAACCCTTGTACTGGACAGGCAACTCAACTGTAAGCAAGTTTAAAGATTTTGACATGAATGGGTGAATTGTCACTTGGGCCTCTGGGTTGATGAACTGGGGATCCACTAAGGATTGGTGGATAGCTGACACTTGTGCCCCAGTGTTTCTTCATGCGATAACCTTCTTTCTGCTCACTCTCAAGGTTTCCCTTCGCTCCGAGGGTATTTGAGAGGCATCTGGGCCTGGGGATCTTTGGTGTGATTGTGGTGTAATGAACTGTAATTGGTTGGGGTTCTTGGGACAGTGGGCCTTTATATGTCCCAGTTCATTACATTTAAAACATCGTCCAGCTGACTGGTCACTGGGCCGAGGTGGGTTACTGGAGACTGGTGAGGTGGGACAATAAGGTGTCTGAAGCTTTCCTTGGGTTGTAGGTGGGGCTCGGGTAGCCGCCAGTGATAGGGTTTATTTTCAGTTTGCCCCCTCTGATATTCGCTCCAATTGCTAGTAGTTTTTTTCTTTTCTGCTACTTCCACCCACCTGGCTCCAATCTCCCCCGCCTTGGTTACAGTTTTGGGCTTCTCATAGACTCATAGACTCTAGGACTGGAAGGGACCTCAAGAGGTCATCGAGTCCAGTCCCCTGCCCTCATCTAGGATGTACCTTTCTATTTCCTCAGGAACACCCTCTAAGAACTGCTCCATTTGCATTAGGAAGGACAGAGCTTCCACAGATTCAGCACTTGCTCCTGATATTCAGGCATCCCAATTCTTTCCAATGTGGTAGGCGTGTCGGGTGAATGACACATCTGGTTTCCACCTTAGGGCTCTGAACCGCCGACGGGCATGCTCAGGTGTTAGCCCCATTCTGATTCTGGCCTTGGTTTGAAAAAACTTATAATCATTCATGCATTCCTTAGGCATTTCAGCCGCCACCTCTGCTAAGGGTCCACTGAACTGTGGCCTCAGCTCTATCATGTATTGGTCTGTAGAGATGCTGCACCCAAGGCAGGTCCTTTCGAAATTTTCTAAGAAGGCCTCAGTATCATCACCTGCCTTGTAGGTGGGGAATTTTCTGGGATGGGAAACAGTGCCTGGAGAAGGATTGTTAAGGTTGGCTGGTACATCCTGCTAAGCCCTTGCTAATTCCAGTTCATGCTTTCTCTCTCTTTCCCTCTCCTCCATCTCTTTTTCTCTCTCCTCCATCTCTTTTTGTTTCTCCTCCATAGCTCTTTTGTGGGCAGCCTCAGCCCTGGCCATCTGTCTGTCATGTTCCTTTTGGCTCTCCTCAGCCTGGAGCTTAGCTAATTCTAGCTGCTGTTGGATAGTTTTTTTTTCTTTGCCTGACATTTTCCCCCTGGTCTACCTTAGCTATCTGAGGGGTGGAACAGCTTGGAATCTTTGCTTACTGTAATGTGACTCTTTAGAAAAAAAACAAGTAAAATAGGTTTTTGTTACTTGCCTTGGCAATAGGTTAATGACCCTTCAGTGATCACAGCTGGAGCTTGCCTTCTAACAAAAAGCACTCTGTTAGAATCTCTTATCTGTTTGCCTTCAGGGTATCTCTCCTTCACTGCTTCCCCAGCATCTCAAAGGAGGAAAAAAATCTGGCTTTAGGTTCCTAAAAAATCCCTCACTGCTGCTCACCATGTCAAGGTTCCTTCCCCACTCTGAACTTTAGGGAACAGATGTGGGGGCCTGCACGTACACTTCTAAGCTTAATTACCAGCTTAGATCTGGTAGCTCTGCCGCCACCCCCAAGCACTACTTTTCTTCTCTGGATAGTCTTGAGAGACTTCACCAATTTCCTGGTGAACACAAATCCAACCCCTTGGATCTTAAAACAAGGAGAAATTAACCATCCCCCCTCCTTTCTCCTACCAACTCCTGGTGGATCCAGATCCAACCCCCTTGGATCTAAAAACAAGTTAAAAATCAATCAGGTATTAAGAAAAAGGCTTTTAATTAAAGAAAAGAAAGGTAAAAGAAAACCCTCTGGGAGAGATTAGCATACCAGCTACTCTCACAGACAACAGATTCCAAACACAGAGGAGGTTCCCCTGGGCAAAAACTTAGTTACACAAAAAATACCCAAATACCCAATTTTGATAATTCCCTTATTGGTACCAAGACAAGTTACAAAGAAAATAAACATAAACCTATTTATTTCTTTCTAGAACTGGTTCCTTTATCTTTTTTACTCCGGCTGAAACTGAGACTCTAAACAAAGGAAAACTTCCCTCCTTCCTTTTGAAACATCTTGTTCCCCCATTGGTTCCTCTGGTCAGGTGTCAGCTAGGCTAGGTGAACTTCTTAACCCTTTACAGGTAAAAGAGGAATTAACCCTTAACTATCTGTTTATGAGAGGGCCACTTTACCTTGAATGATTCTTTTTGATATGTGCTAATTACTTATTCTAAACAATCTGTTCCACCCTGCCTTTAGCTGTGACACTTGGAGGACCTTTACCAGAGCTGAATCCAGCACAAAACTCCTAGTTGAATCTAAACATTTGGAAGAGACATCCAATCTCATTTTAAAGACTAAAATCCACCACATCCCTGGGTAAGTTGTTCCAATGATATTTACTCTCACTTTAAAAAAAAATGTGCTCCCTTACTTCAAATCTGAATTTGTTTAGTTTCAGGTTCTAACCATTGAATTCTTTATCTGCGAAGATCAAACAGATTTCCGCAGTCAGAACTCTTCTCCCTGTTTCGGAACAGACTGTGATCAAGTTGCTTGTTAACATTCTCTTGCCTAAGCTAAATAAATGTAGCTTCTTGAGTGCCTCACTGGAAGGCAGATTTTTCAAACCCAGGATCGTTCTCACAGCTCTTTTTTTAACACTTCCCAATTTTTCAAGATCCCTTTTGAAGTGTGGACACCAGAACTGGAACCAGTATTGCAGTCACAAACACAGTAATGCTGTATATGTATGCAATACAACCTCTCTGTTCCTACCTGATATTCCCTTTTGATCCATCCAGAGATTGATTAACTCTCTTAGCCACATCGTCACACTGGGATCTCAAATTCAGTTGGTTATCTACCATAACACCCAAGCCCTTTTCAGAGTAACTGCTTTTGATGGTACAGTCCTCAATCCTGTATATGCGACCTACTTTCTTCCAGATATATGACATTGTGCATTAATTAGAATTAATTAATTATTCAGAATGCCATGCAGTACTAAGTCAAATACCTCACAGAACTTTATGATATCAACACAGTTATCTTTATCAACTGATCTTGTAAATTTACCAAAAAATAAAAAAGTATCAAGTTTGAAGTCTCCAAATCAAAATTTGAATCTCTCTCCAAGAGATGTGCTCTCATTCAACCATAAGATATGAGTGTGATGCAAGAATCACTTGGGGAAATTCTCTAACCTGTGTTATGCAGGAGGTCAGACTAGATGATCACATTGGTCTCTTCTTGCCTTAAATTATATGAATTTTTATCAACCCTATTTATTACCCTTTAGATAACCAATGGCTGGACTAGAGAAAGGAAACCATACACTCATTACAGAATTCCTGCTTGTAGGATTTAAGACTCTTCCCGAGCTGCAGATAACCCTTTTTGTGGTGTTCTTGGTCATCTACCTAGCAACCATTGCTGGGAACCTTCTCCTCATTCTGACCGTATGGACTGATCACCACCTATACACCTCCATGTATTTCTTCCTCAGTAATTTATCCTTCCTGGAGACTGGCTATGTCTCCAATATCATCCCCAGGCTGCTAGGGAGTCTTGCAACAGGTGACAAGACCATTTCTCTCCTGGGCTGTTTCCTTCAGTTGTTTGTTTTTAGCTTTCTGGGAGCTACTGAGTGTTTCCTCCTGACTGGAATGTCCTATGACAGGTACTTGGCAATATGTGATCCACTGCATTATGCAAGCAATATGAGTCCCAGGTTTTCCTTTCTGCTGGCCTTTGTTTCTTGGACATTAGGCTTTGTGGCTCCTTCCTTCACAGTAATTATGGCATCCCTGTTGCCCTTCTGCAGTCCTTGTGAGATCAACCACTTTTTCTGTGATTTAACAGCTGTGTTGAAGCTTCCATGTACCAGCACCAGCCTGATAGAGATAACAGCTCTTAATATCTGCCTCTACTATATCAATGATCCCATTTGTCCTGACCATCATGTCCTACATCTATGTCATTCTGACCATCCTGAGAATCCCATCCACCACTGGGAGGAAAAAGACCTTTTCCACCTACTCCTCCCACCTCATTGTGGTTTCAACGTTCTACGGGGCTCTGATCATCATCTATGTGGCACCATCAGGAAACCAGTCTCTGGATATCAACAAAGTGTTCTCCCTGCTATACATTGTGGTGACTCCCATGTACAACCCCATTGTCTACAGCCTGAGGAACCACCTTTGTAATTCTGACCTCAGGTCTAGTCATGATGAACTCTGGTAAAACACAGATTCTAAGAGGCTCATTTCAGCCTTCTTGTTAGTTGAAATACTCACTTCTGTAGCAAAACTACCATCATTGCGGTCAACACATTTTCTTGCCCAGTGTTTTCCTCAGGGGGCCTTCACCTTGTTCTTCTTCAGGCTGTAGATCATGTGGTTTAGCATGGGCATGAGGATGGTGTAGGTGAAAGATAGTAGCTTTTTGGTATCTGGGGAGTAGCTGGACTTAGGTCATAAGTAGGTCAAGCTGTCCTTATTATAGAAGAGAGTCACTACAATGAAGTGTGGAAAGCATGTAGGGAAGGCTTTTTGCCTGCTGCCTCCTGACGATTAGGCTAAGGGCCTATTTCTCAGTGAAGGCCTATTATCAGGTGATTCAAACACCCAGCAACATTTAACAATAATTTGTAGTAATAATGCTAAATTGTATCACCTTTATTCAGAGCAGAAAATTTGAATTTAGTGAGAATGAGAAGTTTAGTCATTTAATGTTTAGTGCAATATTCTCTTTAACAGAAAAAGTGTTCTGAATGTAAGACGGACTAGTCGTGTTAGTATGGGGAGTTTGGCTATTGCAATATCTGTATCAGAGAAAGCAGATTATAAGTAATTATTCTGAGTGTAAAAAGGGAATTTATAGACTGTCAACACATCTAACTATAAAAGAGTGTATGTTTTGGTTATTAATTGGATTGGACAGAATTGAGATTAGATTGCCTTGGGCTGCAGCCTTTGGTTCCATAAGGATTAGGTATTACAGGTCTCTCCTTTTTATGCACTATTCTTAAATAACAAAGATAACCCAGCTTGACAACTAATTTATTATTACCTTCTAAGACTGGACCACTAATCAGTTTTCTATATAAAGGTAAGAGCCAGGATGGTGTAGATGATATGAATGTAAGAGACAAAGATCAGTATAAAGGGGACAATAATAATAGAGCCCGTCAGGGCATACACCTGAGAAAAGCTTTAGCATGAGGCGGACAGAGGCTGTGGCTGAAATAATAGTGTTGATGTACTATACTTAATAGTCTGTAAGGCGTTTGACTTAATACAACACAACATTTTGTGGGTGTTGTAGTTCAGGTGCCTCACATTCTCATTTGACCAGAATTCCTGATCAGGACTACAACTCCCTTATTACCCCTTTTGTAGATTCCCTCTGCGCACTGGTGTATCATGGGAGATGTAGTACAGCTTAGGTGCATGGCCCATAAAGGAAAATGGCGCATGAGGCAATTGAACTACAACTTCCACAAGTTACTGAGGAACCATATCCAAATTTAAATATTTCAGACTTCAGCTTAATATACTTGTTGGGGACTGAAATATGTCCAACTTTTTTATTTAAAAAATCAAAATTTTCTGCATAGAACAGACTCTTTTTGTGAAAACCTTTAATTGAAAACCCAGATTTCACTTGAAAATTTTCCATAAACCTTACTTTTTTTTGGTCAAAACTAGTACTGGAATAGATTTTCCAAATTTCCAAATTTCAGTTTAAATTAAAAACAACTGATAGAATTCTCTCTCTCTTTCTCTCTCTCTTTCTCCTTTCTTCTCTAGTGGGTCTGAATGAATGCTCCCCTGACAGCTAGCTGGGAGGGGGAGAGACTTTGGATGTGTTTATGTAAATACAGTTTGCTCCTGCATAGAGTGGTGTCAAAGTGATCTTCTTTGACAGGTGTTGGGTTACAAATCACCTTAGTAATGAATGCACAGGTAGTGAAATATGGTTACCAATGTTGTAATTATTTTAGGAATACAGGGAAGCAGGTCTGTGCTTAACTTGTCCCAAATGTGGGAGTCACACTCAATTGTAAAAACCTCATTAAGCCAGGGACTTGAATGCCAGGGCCCTGTAACAATAAGAGGGGTGGGGACAGGTGTCTTAGCTAGGAGGCTGTACCCCTGCACCAAGGGTCCTCCCTGGACTGGTTTAACCAGTTCCTCACCACTCTTTAAAAAAAGAGCTAAGTGAGCTTCATTAGGAGTCTCTTTGTTATCATAAATGCTCAATCAGAGTTGAAATCACTTGAGCTACTGTGTATGACATTGCACACTACAAGATTTTATGAAAATACATTACTGTAACTGGTGTCAAGTCTCAGAGGGGTATCCGTGTTAGTCTGGATCTATAAGGTGCCACAGGATTCTTTGCTGCTTTTACTGTAACTGGAATATGCTTCATGCAGAAGGTTTCTTGTAATGTATCATTACAAAATTTATAATCTACTGATCATCCCATTTGTATAAATGTGCCACTCATATCTGAAAATAAAAATATACCTTTGAGAGTCTATTGTAATTATGCAAAGTGTGGGCCATTAATGGTGGTTTGGAATCTTGATGACTCCCCTTAACTGGGACAATTGACTGCAGATGGCTGTTTTACCTGTAAGTCTTCCTGTATACTTGTGTGCTGGCAAGTGGGTAATGAAGTCTTACAGTAACATATGATCATGTCACCTGAACTGGAATCCATCTTTAACCTGGTGTTTTTCCACTGTGGGGGACCCAGAAGGACAAAGGATTCCCACCTTATGCAAAATATATATAAGTGGGTGGAACAGAGAAAAGGGAGAGCCATCATGAGGAATCCCCTGGCTACCACCTGAGCTGGAACAAGGTCTATACCGGGGAAAGGGCTGTGCCCAGACTAGGAAAGCATCCAGTCTGTGAAAGAGATTTATTGAAACATCATTCAGGGTGAGATTTTTACCTGTACTCAGTTGAGTTACTGTATTAGGCTTAGATTTGTGTGTTTTATTTTATTTTGCTTGATAATTCACTTTCTTGTCTCTGTCAGGGGTGACTCTAGGCACCAGCAAAGCAAGCACCTGCTTGGGGCAGCCCATTTGCAGGGGCGGCATGGGAGCTGAGAACCAACAGGGGGCTCCGGGAGCTGTAGTTCCTTGGTTACCTCCCTGCCTATAGAGCCAGCCCTGGAGCAGGGAAAGAACTACATTTCCCAGCATTCCCTTGGCCACTACCAACTGGAAGGAAAGGAGGGGGACCTCATGCGGCAGCGTGCTGTTAGGGCTGTGAATGATAGAGAGACCATATTTTAACATTCAAAAAACAGGACACTCCAGGGGGAGGGAAGCCCCACCCTGCCACCATCCGCTCCCTCCAACTGCCCTCCACAGAAACCCCAACCCATCCAACCCCCCCCCGCTCCCTGTCCCCTGATTGCTCCCTCCCAGGACCCCTGCCCCTAACTGCCCCCCAGGGACCCCACCCCCTGTCTAAGCCTCCCTTCTCCTTGTCCCCAACTGCCCCCTCCTGAGACCCCTCCCCAACTTCTCCCCAGGAGCCCAACCCCTACCTGTCCCCTGACAAACCCCTGGCACTCCCATGCCTATCCAACCGCTGCTTTCCCCTGACTGCCCCCCTGACCCCTGACCCATCTAACCCCCATTCTCCCTGCCCCTGACTGCCCCCCCCAAACCTCCACCCCATCCAACCCCCCCTGCTCCCTCTCCTTGACTGTGCCCCCAGAACCCCCTCCCCCCTGGAGCAGGGAGGGTTTGGATGGGTTGACGTTTTTGTGGAGGGCAGTTGGAGGGAGTGGATGGTGGCAGGGTGGGGCTTCCCTCCCCTTGGAGTGTCCTTTTTTTTTTAATATTAAAATATGGTCTCCCTACCACTCTCCACTCACAGCAGGCAGCCGCATGAGGTCCCCCTCCCAGCATGTCTGGCTCCGCGCAGCTCCAGACATGCTGCTGCATACATGCCTCCATGGTCCCGCATGGAGCTCACAGCCCCGCCCCCCCCCACACACACAGCACCTGCCTTCCAGATTTGAACACCTCAAAATTCAGGAGTGCTCAAGCTCAGTTTGAGCAGCTGTTACTTCATTTCTCCCAAATCAAATATACTGATCCACTGTAACTTGCTGTAGAAAAAGTAGGATAAAATTGAGCAAAAAATGTTTCCCATGGTTACTAGGACTGGAATTGCTATTTTCAACAGCCATTGCCTTTTTGTTTGTTTGTTTGTTTAAAAGGAAGACAGTGATATTGCATTAGCATATTCCCCATAGAAAGAAAAAGTGGAACAAAAGAATAATAAAGGCGCCTCAACTTTTCCTCATTTATGGAGGACAGTCTTATAATATGCATCCAGATATCCTCCAATCACACAAGCTGAAATTTGTTTCACTTTACTGCAGCTCTGTAACCATATGGGACCCAATCCTGTCTGTGTTCTGTGCACATCCAAAATTGCTGCTGAATGACCCGCCCTTGGAGTAAGTTACCAGTGACCCAGGGCTGCGGCGGAAGGAGGGTGCAGGTGTGGTGGAGGGAGAGCCCAGGGCTGGGGCGGCGGAAGGTGTGGGGGGACACTAGTGGGAGGGAAGGGGGGGGGCCCAGGACTATGGCAGCAGCCAGATGGGGGTAGGGCACTAGTGGCAGGGGGGGAAAGGAGGAAGCCCAGCGCTGGGGCAGCAGGGGATTTGGGGGGAGCCCAGGGCTGGGACGGGGAGTAGCCAAAATTTTTTTTGCTTGGGCCAGCAAAAAACCTAGAGCTGGCCCTGGTCTCTGTTACTGCTTGGAACCACTTAAAACCTACTTTTGATATTTAATAAAATCACTTTTTACTTATTAATTAACTCAGAGCATGTATTAATACCTGTGTGTGCGGGAGGGCAAACAGCTATGCATATCTCTCTATCAGTGTTACAGAGGGCAAACAATTTATGAGTTTAGATCCCATTGGAAGTTGGGCATCTGAATGTTAAAGACAAAAACACTTCTGTGAGCTGCTTTCAGTTAAGTCTGCAGCTTTTGGGCAAGTAATTCAGACCCTGGGTCTGTGTTGGAGCAGATGGGTGTGTCTGGCTCAGCAAGAGAGGGTGCTGGGGTCCCGAGCTGGCAGGGAAAGCAGGGGCTGAAGTAGTTTTGGCATATCACTTGGCAGTTCCCAAGGGGATTTCTGTGATCCAACCCGTCAACATTTTGTTTCTGCCCAGAGCAGAAAATCACTGAGAGCTGAAATCACTCAAATTAGAGTGTTTCTGCCCAGCCTGCAAAGAGCTGAAAATCACTATGAGACTTATGTGCAGAGGTCACAGCACAGAGGCAGGTGGCAGCAGAAGGTGACTGACAATCAGCTGGTGAATGAAGAGCTGGTGAGGTGGCCAGGTGGCACAGTGAGCGAGTGGTTGGCAAGATGGCCAGGCAGCACAGTGAGTGGCTGGTGGAGAGGTGCAGCAAGTGGCCAGCAGGGTGGCTGGCAGAGAGGGGCCATGGAGCAAGTAAGGTGTCTCCTTACTTCCACCCAGGATGGGAGGTGAACTCTGCAAATGCACCTATGAACTCTGGGTCTGCACTGACCAAGGACAGTAACTGTGAGTGGGGTGCAGAGAAGGGACAGGCACATTAAAGGGACTTTTGCATTGCTGGACTTAAGAACCTGAAGGAAAAAGGACACTGCCCAACTTATTTGGGGGTAGGTTTTTTGCTTAGGGTTTATATTTATTAATCCTGTTTGTGGTGTTTTCCCAAATTAACATCGAGTTACTTCACTACTTTCATTAAAAGCTTCTTTTCTACACCAAGACTCTCTGCTTGCGAGTGGGGAAGTAATGCCTCTCAGGGGTGGTGTGTAATCTTCCTAAGTTACTAGGTGGGGGCTTGAGACGGTTGTGTGTTGTATCAATAGAAAGGAACGCCTAGATGTTGAACCCAGCCCTGATTGCTGATGGCTCTGCCTGGCAGAAGGGGTTTTATATATATATATTTCAGAAATCAGAAAATGTTATTGATTTTTTAAAATTTTTTCACAATTTTGATAAACCAGTATAAATTTCCCTGTGAAATATTTTACTGTTTTTACTGTTAGACAAAACCAACATCTTAAAACAAACCAAGAAACCAGTATATAGCCAGTGGAGATTATTTCATATGGCATGTGTTCAATACAGCCTTAAAAAGAAGTGACATCTAGGCAGTTTAGAGACACGATTGCAGACTGGAAGTCAGGACTTGTCTAGATGAGTAGTTGGTGGGTGTCAAGCTGGAGTGAAAATGCAAAGCTCTGTATATTAACCTTCAGTTCAAGGAGTCACCATAATATCAGAGTTTCAGCTACCAAAAATATTCACCTCCTTATCAAAACACATTTCTTTGGTGGAAAATTGTCTGGAGGGCCCCTTTCACCTCATTGTTCCTCAGGCTATAGATAATGGAATTTAACATTGTTGAGAAGATTGTGTAGGAAAGAGAGAGCAGCTTCTTGGTATTTGTGGAGTAGATGGATTCGGGTCGGAGGTAGGTCAAACTGGCCATGCCATAGAATAGAATCACCACAATGAATTGAGAGTAGCAGGTGGAAAAGATTTTGTGCCTTCCTATGGCTGTTGACATCTTTAGGATGGTGGAGATGATATGGACATAGGAAAAAAAGATAATCAGAAAGGATGGAGAGGTAAGTATAGTGGAGGCAATTAATACATACATACAAAAAGGTAGGAGTCTGCACAGATGAACTCTAGAACTGGTGCGTGCATCACAGAAGAAGTGGTTCAACTCACTGGACCATCAGAATGGGAAACTAAACAACCATGTTGTTTGCACAGTTCCCATGGGAATCCTTGAGATCCAAGAAGTCACTGCCAGCTTTTTACAAAAGTTCTTGTTCATGATGGTGGTGTAATGCAATGGGCCATATATAGCTGCATAGCCATGGCGGACAGGAGGAAGGACTCTGTGATGCCAAAGAAGAAGAAATACATATGTGTCATGTCGCCAGAGAAGTAGATGTCTTTATTCTTAGAGAGGAGCTTCATCGGCATCTTTGGTACAGTGACTAAATTAAATAAGATGTCCACAAAGGACAAGTTCTGGAGGAAGAAATACATGGGGCTTGACCATAGTCTCATGCTATTTTTTTTTAAAAAAAAAAAGCATTTATAATCTGGAGTCATGATAAAGAGAGATCTAGGAATAAATTCTGCCCTGTGTTTTTTCTTGAACAACATCAGAGCTTCTGTATATATGTAACTGAGAGCATAGCCTGGGTCTTCTTGAATTCGATCTGCTGGGGAGGTGGGGTTTGCTGTCTCCAGAATTCTAGTATAATGATAGGTTCTTTCAATTCCTCTTCAGAAACGTTTTTCTCCAGTTCCCAGTTCAAGTTAGACAACAGTCGGTATGACTAAGACTTGGCAAAGATCCACAGTGTCTCAAAATATCATCAAAATGCAGTGTGATGCTCTTTCCCTTTTACACCTCTTTAGGGTAGTGATGGAGGAAAGGAGCAGATACCATCCAGAAGTATGTGTTCTCCATGAGAGAAAAAAAACTGAGAAACGGAGGGGAGGGGGACTATAGCTTTCATATGATTTCCATCATCAAACTTAATTCAGTTGATGTTGCTTAAATGCGTAGCACACATCTTTGTCTCCCTCTCATACTTGCTCCACTTAAACGGAAAAGAGTCTACAACTGCTGACTGTCAGAGGCACATGTAGAAATTAAATACTCTTCTTTATTTGTTTTCAAAAATTACAACATGCTACTAGGTTGACAAGTCAGGCCGGTGTCAGGCCCTAGGAAGAAAAAACAAAAGAAGAAACAAACAACAACCCCCCACCCCAGAAAACCAAGATGATGAAAAAACAAAAAAATAAAATAAATGATACAACCATAGAGCAATAGAGTTCATGGCCTGAAGGGCCCATCAGATCATCTAGTGAGAACTCTCTATCACAGTCCTGCAACACCAGCCATCACCTGCCCACCTAACCCAACAATGACTGGAGTCTGAAAAAAACAAAAAATACAAAGAAAACAGTGAAACAAAACAGAAGAGGGGGGAAAGAGGTTCAGTGTTACAACACACACAGAAACATGCACACCCCCACACCACCCATGCCCCACCCACACCCACGCACACCCACACACTCATCAGGAAGACAAGAGCCTTATGAAGAACATGAAACACACAAAAATAAAGAGAATGACAAGGAAGACCAAGGACTAATCATAATGAAGAGCAGTAAAAATGAAAACATGAAATAAAACACAAAGTAGACAATTTTTTCCCCATCAAATGAATAATTAAAAAAAAAATTAAAAGAGCCCAGCTGATGGAACAAGTCTCATTGTCTCATTGCTTCTTGTACTCCCCCTTTTGTCTCTCTGTCTCCATCTGTTGTCTCTTATCTTATATTGTAAGCTCTTTTTTGTTCTGAGCTTGTACAATACCTAGCACAATGGGGTCATGGTCATGAGCTAAGGCCTCAACCTATTATGATGATACAAAGAAATAACAATAACAACAAGTGGGGTGGGATGTGGGAGTTGTTTTTGGTTCGACATGCAGCCAACATAATCCCCTAACAAAAAAGAAATGATCAGTTCAGGTAAATTTGCTACCCTAACTCAACAGCTACACAGAGAGCTGTGCAGGACCTGAAATTTCTGTTTGGAAATTCTTGGGAGGTGGACAGCTGGTGGGAAGCCAGCGAAGCAGATTCAGAGCAAGCCTGGCTTATTACCATTGAAACCTTAGAAAGAATCAATATATTCCTGTAGAATATATTGATTCTGTCAAATCAGCATTTCCTGGTGGAAAATGGTTCAGAGCAGGAAAGAGCTATAATTAATTTAAAACAGGAGGGAATAACTCAGGGCCTCTTGCTCCCATCCAGGACACTCTCCACTGGTCCACTCCAGATAAACCATCAGTGACTGCATCGCTGAAGCAAATCAGTTTTCAAAGGTACCTAAGGGAATGTGTCATCCAACTCCCATTGAAAGTCAATGAGACCTGGTTGACTGACTCCATCCGGTGCCTGTGGAAATCTCTGTCTAAATGTACAAGGAGCCTAATTCTTAGCTGTGTAGCTCAGGGCAGCTCGACTTATTTTCAGTTCCCATCATTTGGAGATTGAGATCACATGCTGCCATTTTTGGAGGCAGGAGGGGGATAAACATTCCTGTCCACATAAAAGTTGTCATGCTTACTGTTAGGCAATCGGTGTAAAACAAACAAAGGGAAGTATTTTTTTCACACAATACACAATCAACCTGTGGAACTCCTTGCCAGAAGATGTTGTGAAGGCCAAGACTATAACAGGGTTCAAAAAATAACTAGATAAGTTCATGGAGGGTAGGGTTATCAACAGCTATTAGCCAGGATGGACAGGGATGATGTCTCTAGTCTCTGTTTGCCAGAAGATGGCAACAGGGGATGGGCAACAGGGGATGACTCACTTGATGATTGCCTGTTCTGTTCATTCCCTCTGGGGTACCTGGCATTGACCGCTGTCAGAAGACAGAATACTGGGCTAGATGGACCTTTGGTCTGACCACTGTTATGTTCTTATCTTCATCTGGAGGACAGTTTGGGGAAACAGCTGGAGAATAACCAGATAAAGTAATTTGGAGTTAAAAGAAATATATTTAATCTTTTTTTAAACTTGTTTAAAAGTCCTCACTTTCTTTCTCATCTAGGCATGTGTCACAACAAGTTTGGTCTATACACACTATTTTTGCATGCATTGTTCTGCACTGACCAATCAATGGGATCTGGGCACATAAACCCATTAGGATTCTTTCAGAATTCCAGCCATCCACTTTAGTAAAGTGCCTAGCACCATAGAATGAAATGTGATCACTCGTGCTACCAAATGAGTGGTAAAATTTGCAGGATCAGTCACTAAAGAATTGCTGCTCTCAGATATAGTTCTTCACTGTCAGAGGCTTAAAGCCTGAACTTTCAAAGTTGGAGTTTATGGCACCAAAAAAAAAGAGAATTAATCCTTGATGGGAAAAATTATTCATTTGAACAAGAATTACTCATTGGATTAGGTCCAGACATGTATGATCATTGCAGACATGAATTATTATGATTAATAATAATAATTCAAGTAAAGAAGAAGATAGAGGCTTAGGAGGAATGTGCTGTGGCAGGGAAGCCAACGAAGAGATAGAGCAGAGAGCAAAGTGTCTATATTGCTCAGGGCAGCTGGCACATCAGGAAGGATGAGAGTAAAGTAAGCTTCAATTGTATTTAGCTATAAAGAGGTTATTAGAGTCTTCAGTGAGGAGAAACCAGGTCCAAACTGGAGGAAGTTGGTTAAAGGTAAGGGAATAAAAGAGCTGTTGTTCCTGTTTCAATAGAGCACAACAGTTGGGGAGTATCAATTTCACAAACAGTAATGAGACAGGTGAGGTCAGTTTCAGCTCCCTGCCCTTATGAACCTGGAGGAAACTGAACAAATTTACGTGTCTAATGAGGTAAATCACTGGCAGTGGTGGGTGTTTCTTTTTCTCATCTGAGTAGCATGGCAGGATCCATAACAAATGAATCCTAGTTCATTGGAAGGATTTAAATATCTCTAGACAATAACTCCCTTTACTGCAGCCCACGGACATCCTCACTCATGTCTGGAATTAGTACTGGTGCCTCCACAGCAGAGCCACTTTGCTTACCTTCGATAAATCCCCTTAAACCACAGCTGGGGCTGCTGCTTCTGTGTCACCTTCTCTTTTTGTTTTGGGAATGACTCAGTAAACTGCTGTTTGACTTTCTTTACTCAAATTCACAGATATGGTCCCATGATTCCTGTGCCTATATAACTGGGGGGAAATTTTAGTGTTAGTGGGGCACCAAACTGCACCTCGTGCTTTTGATAATTTCCCCTGGTTTCCTTCTCTCCCTAATATTGATTTTAAATCAATGATTGTTCTCAGAGGTGTTTGCCTGCCTGCTTTCGTGCTTGACAGGACACAATTTTTAATACATTCATAGGACTATGCTATCCTAGCTTCACTTTCTCTATAAAAGCTGTTCTCAAGGAAATGTTGTAGCAAACCATGTAAATGCAGCCCTGTGTCAACTACTAGTGATGGACCACTTTCACATGTGGTGAAAATTATCGTAGCTCCACTATAATCATTGGGCCAGATTCCCAGCTGCTGTAGCCTAACATTGATCCACTGATGTTGTGCAGTTATTTTACTGCCTACATCATGAGAGAAATCTGAATAAAATCTAGTGGTGAGAGCAGTTTGTTAGAAAAGAGTGAATAAATAGTGTTATTTTGTGCGACTGAAGAGGGGGGAATGATCCAGTCTCATGTTCCTCAGTATTTATTGTTTCTACAAACATTTCTCCATGCTCACTGGGACCTCTGTGTAAGAATAATAATTAATCAGACATGGATGAATATTTATATTTATTTCTGGTTCTCATTTTGTTCTAGCCAAACCCTATTTATTTGTTTACTCATTTAAATACTTTCCACTCTACAATAAAATAACACCCAATCAAATCTCTGGGTGGCCTTGAAAATCTTTTCAAAAGTACTTTTCAACAATTAAACCCAGTCAAATACCACAAGGTCAAACAACTCAGCAGCAATATATATCTGACAGAAACTGAGCCCTCATTCCACCACACCCAGCTCCCAGAATCTCTCACCAGTGTTCCACAGCAAGTTTACCCAGCCCTAGCCCATCCCACATCTCCCTGTGTGCAGCAGAGAAAGATGACACTTGTTCTGTGCCCTGAAGGTTGACAAACTCATGACAAGTTGGAGCACAGGGGCTATGAGTTCCAAAGATGATGGACTCTCATATATAACAACCTGACAAAACGCCTCCTCCCATAGATCAATGAGGCTCCAGCTCTGTTACTTCCACTGACTTTAAGTGTGGCAGAGGATGACCTATGGATCCATTAGACAGAGTTTTATGGCAGGGATTCTGAGTTGGTTAAAGGAGTAAGGTGCCTAAATACCCTTGGAACTCAGTCAGAACTGGATGCCTAACTTCCAGCACACATGTCAAAATGGTTATCTTAGAATCAACTTGGAAGCCAGCAGAGAGCTCATGCGGAAGAGAGAAGCAAGATATAGTCATGGGAAGAAACATCACATGTACAAGTTACAGGTACACCAGGAAAGAAAAGGCTTCATTCTCATTTCATTTCAAGTGGTATAAATCTGGAGTTACTCTAGATATTCAGAGGTGTATCTGAGCTCAGAATCCCATTCATGGTCTTTGTTTAAAATATAAGCTGAGATTTTTAAAGGAGACTAAGAGACTTGGGCACCCAAATTTCCATTCAAATTGGATCCATGATGCGCGATGTATTTATATTAAAATTAAATATAGGATTTACAATAGACGTAAGGAATTTGGGGACCTATCTCCAGTTGACCCCCGTTGCCCTTCTGAAAGCCTCAACAAAAACAATACAGTTTGAGATCTGTATCATCTCCATGTATGATACCAAAGGCCACATGATAACAGCCTTTGAGTTAACTGAAACATTCACCTGCCTGGGGGAAAAAAAATCAAAATTGCCTTAAACATATTTGCCAGCCCAGCATTTTCCTGATGGCCCCCTTCACCTCTTTGTTCCTCAGGCTGTAGATGATGGGGTTTAACATGGGTGTGAAGACTGTGTAGGAGAGAGAGAGCAGCTTCTTGGTGTCTGGGGAGTAGCTGGATTTAGGTCGGAAATAGGTCAAGCCATCTGTGCTGTAGAACAGAGTCACCACCATGAGGTGAGAGGAGCAGGTGGAGAAGGTCTTGAGTCTGCCTTCAGCTGAGGGTATCCTCAGGATGGTGGAGATGATGCAGATGTAGGAGACCAGGATGAAGATGAAGGGGAACAATACAATTACAATGGTGTCCGTCACAGCATACATCTCAAATAGGTAGGTGTCCCCACACACCAGTTTCAACACTGAGGGGCTGTCACAGAAGAAGTGGTTGATTTCAGTGGGACCACAGAAGGGGAAACTGAACAGCCAAGTCGTCTGCACTGTTCCTACAGGAATCCCTGAGACCCATGAAGTCACTGCCAGCTGGATGCAAATCCTCCTATTCATGACAACTGTATAGCGCAGGGGGTTGCATATTGCCACATAGTGGTCGTAGGCCATGGCGGCCAGGAGGAAGCACTCTGTGCTGTCAAAGAAGAAGAAGAAATACATCTGCAAGATGCAGCCATGGAAGGAGATGGTTTGATTGGCAGACAGGAGGTTCGCCAGCAGCTTAGGGACGATGACTGAGGTGAAACAGATCTCCAGGCAGGACAAGTTCTGGAGGAAGAAGTACATCGGGCTATGAAGAGCAGGATCCGCTGTTGTGATGAGGATGATGAGAATGTTACCCATTAAGGTTATCACATAAGCAGCCAGGAATATCGCAAAGAGCAGGTGCTGGAGCTGGGGGAGATTGGAGAACCCTAGGAGAATTAACTCAGTGACCACAGTCTGGTTGGCCCAGGTCATTCTGTCACCATTCAGGGCAACTTAATCTATATTTCCCTCCTTTTGTTCCACCAAGGGCACCCACTCTATGCTCTCAGTTCCTCAGTTGTCACTTCTTTGGGGTAGAGACTCATGTCTCTCCCTCTTTACCAGAGGGCTTCGAGCCCTTTCCTCAGTAAGCCTTAGCAGGCCTACGTCTGTGCTTTCTTTTCTCTTCCAAGCCTACAAATGGATTCATTCCCCCCAGCAATATGTTACTATGCAATTCTTTCTAAGCAAGAATGTATACTCTTAAGGTGAAAGCGTTACAGAGAAAACATATTAAAATAATAAAAGAACCTATATGCATGCTCATAAAATAACCAGAGATCACCTCAACTCCAGCAAGGGCTCTGCTAGGAGTCATTCCTTCCCAACCAAAGGGTTTTTCCCTGATTACAAGTTCATAACAGCATTAGCTCAGAACTCACACATTCATGAAAACTTTTGCCTCTCCTTTATACAGCCTGGACCTTTGTTTTTTAGATTCCAGGAATAGGTAATCAGCCGAGAATAGCTCTCTCCTCAGGACATAGCTTCAAATGGCTGGAGCTTCCCAGGAAAGCCACTTATCAGTATATGTTCTAAAACTATATTCTTATCTGGCCCATTCCTAAGTACAATCCTTTGAAGCTCATACTACTGCCAAGGGTTCATCACCCCTCTCTCACTCTGGAGAGGTTACAGATAATCCTGGCCCACAATAAAGTATAAACCATTCATTTAATACAATGGACTCCAAAGATACTTAAACTTAATTCAATAAGGTTTTTCAAGGATATTGCAGGAAATTGCCATATTTGCAACACATTCTTCTAAACATTTTTACTCTGAGTCTGAAAGAGGTTATGAAGAGAGTAATCCAGTTCTCCGAAAGCCTTCAGATTTTCTGTCCTCTTTGGTAAGTTTAATTATGTTCAGTGGAATTCACGCTGCAGGCAAGGTAGTATTTCCTATCAGTCTGATTGTCATGGAAAGTGGTCAGAAGTGTTACCTTCCGGACTACCCCATTTATGATCCACCTTCTGTTCCTGAGGCAGCCACTGACTATGAGCAAGATATTAAAATCTCTGAGAAATATAGTGTGATGGAAACTCTCTGATATTTCAAGCCAATGTCAGAGTACAAGTGGAAGCCAGTAGAAGTCTGTGATCTGCAAAACATACACGAATGAAAAAAAAACGCAAAAGTAACTAGAACATTGTTTGGACTGTGGTTTTCACAGCCTCTAACTGGAGCTGGGTTTGAAATGGTTTTCCCATCCAGTAAGAATTTTTGAGATTTCAGAAAAAAATATTCTCATCTTGAATCAGGCCAAAAAATCTTTTGTGAACCAATAGACCAAGTAATTCAATTAATGAATGAATCAATCAACCAATCAAACAGTTTGAGGCAATAAAAATGTTTGGTTTTGATAATTTTGAAAAATGCTTCATTCGAATTTACCCTTTTTATTCTTTCTAAATAAAGTTTAATTTTGAAATAAAAAAGTCATTTTCAACTGAACTGTTTTGTTTAGAAGATGTCCATTTTGTGAGCAGAGAAATTCATTGAAACCCATCAGAAATTCATTCATTTTCCCATGTATGAATTCAGTTTACATGAATCAGCATTTTTCAGCAAAAAATATTTTGTAGCAAATTCTCAGAGAACTCTATTTCAAAGGGAGTTAGGTGCCCGAGATCCACTGAAAGGCAATAGAAGTTGGGTCCCTAAATCCTTGACAAATTCTATCCATACTTGTAATATAAATACTGTATTAGCTAAAGCAAGAGGATGGCTGAAAATGCTACTCATATACACAATGTGCCTGGTTCACTACTGTGTTGTTCTAGTTTTATCTCAATGCAACTCCAGGGAAACCTATGGAGTTTCACCAGAATAATGGAACCAGAGTAGTGAAACCAGCCACTTGACTCCAATGGGTTGTCCGTTGGTATAAGTAAGAGCAGAACTTGTCAATCATCTTTATCCATTTCCCACATGACCTCCAAATCAGATTAATTGTGATCCATTTTTATCTTTTTTATCACAGAGGTCTGAACATTCTAGATGTTAATCTTATAGTTCCTCGCCACCTGTAACATCTTGTGATACTGAGGGGAGAGTTTCAAAGGCAAAAAGGTGAATTAATTGATTATCCCCTTGTGACTTAGAAAATCATAGACTCATAGATTCATAGGACAGGAAGGGACCTTGAGAGGTCATTTAGTCCAATCCCTTACACTCAGGGCAAGGCTACGTCATTACTAGACCATCCCACATGAGCATTTGTCTGATCTGTTCTTAAAAACCCTCAATGATGGACATTCCACACCCTCCCTAGGCAATTTGTTCCTGTGCTTAACTACCCGGACAGTTATTAAATCTTTCCTAATGCCCAACCTAAACCACTCTTGTTGCAATTGAAGCCCATTACTTCTTGTCCTGTCCCCAGAGGTTAAGAACAATTCTTCTCCCTCCTCCTTGTAACAACCTTTTATGTACTTGAAAACCGTTATCATGTCCCCCCTCTGTCTTCTCTTCTCAAGACTAAACAAACCTAGTTCTTTCAATCTTTCTTCATAGGTCATGTTTTCTAGATGTTAAATCATTTTTGTTGCTCTGCTCTTCTCATATTTGTCAACATCTTTCCTAAAATATGGGGCCCAGAACTGGACACAATACTTCAGTTGAGGCCTAATCATCACAGAGTAGAGTGGAAGAATTATTTCTCATGTCTTGCTTAGTGTGCCTGCTAATAAATCCCAGAATGATGTTCATCTTTTTGCAACAGTGTTACGCTGTTGACTCATATTTTGCTTGTGATCCACGATATGTAACTCCCAGATCCCTTTCTGGAGCAGTCCTTCTTAGGCAGTCATTTCCCATTTTGTATGTGTGCAACTGATTGTTCCTTCCTAAGTGAAGTCCTCTGCATTTGTCCTTTAAATTATATATTTAAAAATGAATTTTTACCAAACCTAGTTATACAGGAGGCCAGAGGAAAGCCTTGAAGAGCTAGTGATGCACCATGTGGAAGGCTGTTGACAAATCAGGAAGAATAAGCCTAAAGAAACACCCCTTGGATGAAGCTGGAAAAATATTCATCAGAGTCCTTTGGTAAAGGATAGTTTCAGGGGGTGTGAAGGGAGGAGAACTCACTGTGGAGACAACCAACAGGGTGGGAAGAAAGACAAGACAACAAAAATGACTAGTGCATGAGACACCAAAGGTGTTAAAAGTTTCTCTTAATCTTTCAAGAGTGCACTACAAAAATATAATAGATTAAATAGATAGATAGATAGATAGATAGATAGAACAGTAACCAGGATTAATAATGAAGCAGGTTTCACATCTCTGGAAATATGAACCTGCTAGTTATTTCATCAGTTTAAGAAAGTAAATTACGACAATCACGTGTAAAGTTTGCCTTTTGGAGCAACACAGAAATAGGTGAAAGAATGTCAACATCTGGAGGGAGAGAAAACTGCTAAACTCATCTCATGAAAATCTTTACCTTCCTCTGCCAGAGCGAGGGTTTCCTACTGACAGCAAAACAGGGTTGGTTTAGTCTTCTTATCAGGATTTACCCATCAGCACTGGAACATTTCAACAGAGCCATCTGATGGTAGCAATTACAGGCAAATTGACTGTTTACACATTACCTTAATCATACCATAAAACTTGCTAATATAGTTTTAGTACTGGGGTTAAGTGAGTTGATGTGATCTGGCAATGTTGCTGTCCTTCTCTGAGGTGTCTGGTAACATATTTATGGCAACATGAGATGTTTATGTGGCCTTCTCCCCAAGGGGCTTGTTTCCTGGGGACTCATTATTACCTGGTGTAAATATACACATATAGTTTGCTTGATAACTATTACCTCATTTATTGGTAGGGTGTTCTGAATAGTGATGGGCCTGAACCAACCCTGCAGGATAGAGTGCTCCTACATTTAGGAGAATGTAGAACCCCAAAACCTGATGATGATGATGATGATGAAGAAGGTTGAAATATCACCTATCAGGGTTGGTTTAGATCAGAGGTCCTCAAACTGGAGAAATGTTCAGGGGTGCAAGGCTGGGGCTCAGGACAGCACCCACAGGGGGTGGGAAGGGAACATCACCCAGCTCCGGTCCTGGCCCTGGCTGCTGGCCCTAGTTACCAGCCCCATGACTGGGGACCTTCGGGCCCAACACCTGGGGTCCCTGCCACCAGCCCCATGCCAGGGGCCCCAGCTCCTGGCCTGGTGGAGACACTGCTCCCAGACCTGCCCCCAGCTGTGGCCCCAGCCTCAGCCTCCTTACCCCGTCTGCATCTCCCTTCCCAGAATTGAGGCCCCGCTCCCGGTCCTGGCTCTGGATTAGGTGGGAGGATAGAGGCAAGGGTATGTGTGAAGTAAAGGGCTTGGGGACTGCTGGTCTAGATGAGAGTTAGTTGTGCCAGGAGTGCAGGGGACTGGACTAGATGACTTCTCGAGGTCCCTTCCAGTCTTTTGATTCTATAATTCTATGACTTATATTACATCAGTGGCTCAAGGTCTCAGCAGAGATCAGGTTCCATAGTGCCAGGCACTGGACAAACACACAGTGTGGATCAGTTCTTTCCTGGAAGAGCTCAAGGTCTAAACAAACAAGAGAGAAACTTCAGGAGGGAAAGCAGAGACCTGGAGGAGAAATGAAGTGAATTGTCCAAGTTCACAAAGTAGGCCAGTGTCAGAGCTGGCAATGGTTTCCAAATGTCCTAAATCCTATTCAAGTGCTTCTATGGCAATGAAGGCTAGGGTTGTAAAATTAGCCTAAACTAAGGCACCCTATTGACGCACCTAACTTCCTTGAGTTCCCTTGAAACATGCAAATGAAGAAGTGAGGAGTGGCTAGGTAGATCAATAGGAAGAGAAGGTTATTGGATAATTATGTGGATGGATGGAAGGATAGAGTAGATAGACTGGTGGATAGATATAGAAGGTGGATGGATGAATTATTTAAATGGATGGATAGACACCCCCCTCCCCCAATGAGTCCCACTCACATGACATGCCCTACTAATGCCCAGACCAAACCCATTCCCATGAACAATCACACATGACTAGAGCTTGCTCACATTATCAGTCCAAACCCCAGGCCCTGTTCACACGAGCGCTTCAGTCTCTCTTCCTCATCACTGTTTTCACAGAGTCACAGAGTATCAGGCCAGAAGGGACCATGTGACCAACTAGTCTGAGCTCCTGCAGTGCACAGAGCATTACATTTTACTCAGTTCCTCCTTTATTGAGCCTAATAACTTGTGTTGGAGTGAGGTATGGTCTACATGGTGGATAATGCTCACTTACAATGGTGTCATTTCTAACGCTCACATTAATTGGTCTGCAGAGACCCTGCTGGTGTGCTCCCTGGTGGGCTTTAACACAGTGTAGTTTGAAAGAGGACTAAGTTAAAGCGCACTAGGGAACCTTTAGTGTGTGCCAGCAGGGTCTATATGAATGAATTAAAATGCAACACTTTAGTGAGCTTCAGGTATCACACACTTATAAGCGTGCATTGCCCCACCAAGTAGACAAGCCCTAGAGCATGACTTGTGTTTCTCTAAAGCACGTCTTCCAGCAAGGAATACAGACTTAATCTGAAGACATCAACAGATGAAGAATCCACCTCTCCCCTCAGTAGTTTGTGCCAAAGGTTAATCACTACTACTGGTAAAAATGAGAGCTTTATTTGTAATTTGATTTTGTCTGGCTTCAGTTTCTAACCATTGGCTCTTATTCCGCCTTTCTCAGATAAATAGACCTATATACTGTCACGGATGTACTGTGCTTACACACACACAGGTACTTTTCTCCAAGCTTAGTGGCACAAGTAGTCACTGTTGGTATTGACACACATAGTCTCACCCTTACTTTCCTCAAAAGAGTTGTTCCATGTCCTCAGGTGAATAATGTTGATCACATCATGACATCACGCATACAATACCAGTGCAACTCAGCCAGAAGATTTCCTCATATGAGTACATTGTACTCATGAACTTAATCCATCAGGGTGCCTAACTCTATTAAAAGTGGTTTCACCACTGAGAATTATAAGAGGGAGTCACATAACTCTGTGAGGGGGCAGGCTGTAGGACACCTGCCTTTCATCAGCATCTTAAACTGGCTAGCTTAGTGGCTACCAACCCAGCTTTTGTGACTCGCAGTCTAAGGTACCTAGCTTTCCCCATTCATTTACAGGGAGTCTAGGCACCTATCTCAGGTGTTGTGAATCACAGAATTGCTCCTGTGATTGTCTGAAAACTGAGTAGGCACTTCAGGCTCTCATCTATTATTTTATTGCATGTTATTTTATTTTTGCTTCATGCTTGCATGACAAATGCACTTCCGTTATGCAACTATATGACTTTAAATAAGGGGAAAACCCACCTTGGTTTGGATGGAGAAACTGAAACCTTCTTGTACAAAAAAAGAAGTGGAGGGACAGATTAAGAGAGAGAGAGAGTGAATTTTCTCATTGCCTTCAATGGGAAAAGGATCAGACCAAAAGAGACAGCAAGAGACTATCACAGAGAGAAAGAGACAATGTTGGAATGTGAAATGAATGCGAACCCCACACATTGTAACTATTGCACTAAAAAGCACTATGCTCCCAGGAGACCCAGGACTCTGAGGATCAAGACAACTTCAGTGTCCTAACTCTTACAGTTACAAAATATATTTCACAGACACATTTCAAGAAGAAAGCAGAACTGAAACCCAGATCCTGTTCTCATTGTAGTCAATTGTAAAACTCACCCTAACCTGAACTGTAACCTGAAGTTCTTAATTGGTGAAAGATCAGGGGAGAAGAAATTTAATCTCTTCCACTAACACTGGTCAGCTGTCTAACACTGAGCAGACACATGGGCCAGATTTCTCCTACAACACTTAGGAACCAAGACAAAGAAGCTGAGAGTTTGGTCCAATTCTATTTAGGGGAACGCATGAGAAGTGAATTGGAGATTCATCTTTGACCTCAGTGGAAGCAACAAAAGACTCTTAATGATTTCAGTCAACTGTTTTAACCTAGTAAATACTGGAGTATGGTTCAGAGATGTTATCCCGCTGCTCACTACTGAAAAGGCAACAGAGACAAAGTAACTTAATTAACACATGGATTTTTTGGAGTCAATGAAAAAACTTTCCAACTTCAAGAGGTAGGTAAAGAATTTCCTACAGCATTTACAGGTAGTGGTATGTGGTATACAGATACTATGCAGCCAATGAAGGAAACAAAAAAGAAAGAAATATAGATAAATAGACAGACAAACAGACATTCTCATAAATGATAATAACTACTCTACAGGATTTTGATACCAACATCTAGACTTATATAGCAGAGATATACTTTTTTCTTCTATTCTACAGGATTTTACAAGCGCAGCTTTGGCTTGATTGGTGTTTGTTTTTTTGCTTCTTACAGTTAAGGCATCTTAAGTAATAGATGGACAGTTTTTGGTATATTTTACTGGAAGTCCAAATAAATACATAATAATAAAATATGAAGCAAGTTTTCCCATCAGCTGATGTTTTCCAGAATTCCTAAGTGTCTATTGAATTTGTGCTCCTCACTCAGTTAGATGCTTTGGAAAATACCACTCTGTACAAAAGGAGCCAATGTGATCTTTGATGTGATTGCAATGAATTCAGCAGAGTTGCTCTAGAAAATTTCTTGCCTTTTTCTGTTTAACGACCCAGTTAGAGAGGCAAACAGGGCCAGATTGTCAAAGATATTTAGGCAGTTTAGGAGGCTAAGTCCCATTAACATCAGTGGGAGTTAGGTAGGTGTCTAAACTGCCTAGACTTTTTAAAATCCTATTCGGTGTCTATCTGAATCTATAGCCATTCAGCTAGACTCAGTCATTTAGAATTCAAAGTGATATTGATAAACTGGGGAACTGTTCTTCAATCAACATGATGAAATATGATAAAAACAAGAGTAAAGTACAGGGGTTACCTCAGCTGGAGCACTGTGTCCAGTTTCGGTACCACATTTTAAAAAAGCTGGGAACAAGCTGGATGTAGTCCAAAGGAGAGCACCAAAAATGATCAGAGGTTTAGAAAACCTGATATATGAGGACACATTGAAAGAACTTGGTATGTTTATCTACAGAAGAGAAGACTGAGTGGGGACACAATAACAGTCTTTGCACAAACAACAAGGAATCCGGTGGCACCTTAAAGACTAACAGATTTATTTGGGCACAAGATTTTGTGGGTAAAAAAACCACTTCTTCAGATACACCTGAAGAAGTGTTTTTTTTACCCACGCATCTGAAGAAGCGGATTTTTTGCCCATGAAAGCTTATACTCAAATAAATCTGTTAGTTTAGGAGTTGGCAACCTTTCAGAAGTTGTGTGCCAAGTCTTCATTTATTCACTATAATTTAAGTTTTCACGTGCCAGTAATACATTTCAACATTTTTAGAAGGTCTCTTTCTCTAAGTTTATAATATATAACTAAACTATTGCTTTATGTAAAGTAAATAAGGTTTTTAAAATGTTTAAGAAACTTCATTTAAAATTAAATTAAATGCACAGCCCTCCGGACCGGTGGCCAGGACCCAGGCAATGTGAGTGCCACTGAAAATCAGCTTGTGTGTCACTTTCGGCACGCTTGCCATAGGTTGCTTACCCTTGTGTTAGTCTTTGATGTGCCACCGGACTCCTTGTTGTTTTTGTGGATACAGACTAACACGGCTACCCCCTGATTCTTGACAGTCTTCACATAAGTCAAGGGAAGTTATAAAGAGGATGGTGGTCAGTTGTTCTCCATGTCCATTGAGGGTAGGATGAGAAGTAATTGGCTTAATTTTCAGCGAGGAAGGTTTAGGTTAGATATTAGGAAAAAAATGTTTCTAAGTATGTGACTAATTAAGCAGTGGAACAGGTTACCTAGAGAAGTTGTGGAATCCTCATCTCTGGAGGTTTTTAAGTACAGGAAAGATAGATAGACAGACATTTGGAAATCTCAGCCTAAATTCTCCAGCTCTGTCAGTATAATGACTCCCAGCAAAGTTGGAATTCCAACTCCAAAGCACCACTGCAGATTGCTACACTTGTATAACTTAGTCTTCTATCAGCAGTGATAGGCTTTTATCTACCAGAGGATCAGTCAGTAGCAGGCTATCTGACACTCATTTTTCCAGTAATTTATTTAAACCACTGAAGGTGTAACCTACACACACACACACATTCACCAGGTGTTGTCAGTAGCTATCGATGTGGTGCTCTGCTCTTGTTCGATGATGGTAAGAGTCGGCTGTGTGCATATTCTCTCTGTGTGCTGCCCCAGCTCTGCGCAGATCGCTAACACAGCAAAACCCGAGAGAACCCCCAATGACCACAAACTCTAGTAAGGTACAAAGGAACCCGAGCCAGGTTTATTGTCAAACGAAGCACAGTAATAGTTTCCCGTAAACTGTACAAGACATACTACGAATTTGTGCCCCCTGGCAATGGACCAGCTCAGTCAGTGGTGGGACTTTCCACTGCCCCCTAGCTGGCCAAAGATACGCACTCCGGGGCCTACTTTTATACAGTTACAGGACAGATTATTCATCCCTACTGAGGTATTGAGGTACAGCCCCTTGGTGCATTAGGAGGCTGTCTCCCCCATTGATCATGTTGTTTCAAACAAACAGATCTATCCATCATGCTGTCCTTTTGACCCTGTCTTTAAGATGCACCTGGGGTGTATGGGGTTGTATGTATCTTGCTGAGAAGCACCACCTGCATCGTGCATATCAGAACGATCCATCCTCAGGGGCAAAGAAGACCACCTTTATCAACTCTCGCAGAACAGTACAGAACTGACTGCGCAAAATGCAGGACTTGTGGCTGAGCACCAAAGCAGATGAAATACAGGTGTACACAGACAGGAACGACTATAAGCAGTTCTATGAAGCCCTCAATACACTCCATGGTCCACAGTCTTCTGGGAGCTTTCCCCTCCTGAACTCTGATGGCACTGTGCTCCTTACAGAAAAGACGCAGATTCTCCAGAGATGGGCTGAACATTTTGAAGCAGTTCTTAACTGCCCCTCAGTCATCAATGATGAGACCATTGACAAGATGCCCCAGGTTGCAGTCAATGACTCAATGGATGCTTCACCAGAAGAGGATGAAGTGAAGAAAGCCATCAACCAGCTGTCAAGTGGCAAAGCCCCAGGGTCAGATGCCATACCAGCAGAGGTGTACAAAGTCGGTGGACCTGTGCTGCTACGGAAACCCACTGAGCTATTTCAGTCCTTCTGGAAGCAGCGATCCATTCCACGGGAATTTAGAAACGCGTCCATCGTGCACCTCTATAAGAGGAAGGGCAATCTCCAGGTATGCAACAATCACTGTGGAATCTCGCTACTCTTTACAGCGGGGAAAGTTCTTGCACGGGTTCTGTTGAACCGATTGATCATTCACCTGGAGCAGGGCTTACTGCCAGAATCACAGTGCGGCTTCCGCAAGGGATGTGGGACTATTGACATGATCTTCGCTGCACACCAGCTACAGGAGAAATGTCAAGAGCAGAATCGTGAACTCTGCACAACTTTTGTGGACCTCACGAAAGCATTCGACTCTGTCAGTCGCCAGGGCCTGTGGAGGATCATGTCGAAATTCTGCTGTCCAGACAGATTCATACAAACAGTACCTCAATTTCATCACGGTATGATGGCTCGTGTCCTGGATGACGGTGAAACATCTGAGACCTTCCCAGTCACCAACAGTGTCAAACAAGGGTGTGTTTTAGCACCCACTTTGTTCAGCATGATATTCTCTGCCACTCTGACTGATGCCTTTCAACACTGCACTGAAGGAGTAGGCCTGAAGTACAGAACCGATGGGAAACTAGTTAATCTGAGGTGACTGCGGTCCATCACCAAGGTGAAGGAAACTGTACTTCGAGACTTTCTCTTTGCCGATTACTGTGCTCTGAATGCTAGTACAGAGCCAGAAATGCAAGCCAGTATGGACAAGTTTTCATCTGCATGCAACAAATTCGGTCTCACCATTAACATCAAGAAGACTGAGGTCATGCACCAGCCAGCTCCCCATGCTCCATACTCAGAACCGTCCATCACTGTAAATGGACAGAGACTTCAGGCAGTGGACCACTTCACGTACCTGGGCAGTACGCTTTCCCGAGCAGTGTCAATCTATGATGAAGTAAACTGCTGAATTGCTAAAGCCAGCTCTGCATTTGGCTGATTGCACTCCAACGTCTGGGAACGTCAAGGGATCAGCGTACCAACGAAGCTGAAGGTCTACCGAGCAGTGGTCCTTCCAACTCTGCTGTATGCCTGCGAGACGTGGACTGTCTATCGGAGTCATGCACGAAGGCTCAATCACTTCCACATTTCCTGTCTGCGAAAGCTTCTAAAAATCAGATGCCAGGACAAAGTGCCCGATACTGAAGTCCTTACCAGAGCCAGCCTGCCGTCAGTTCACACACTGCTGATGAGAGCCCAGACCAGATGGGCAGAACATATCATGAGAATGTCAGACGAGCACATTCCTAAACAACTCTTCTATGAAGAACTCACTCAGGGAAAGCGCTCCCATGGAGGACAAAAGAAGCGGTTTAAGGACACGCTGAAGACCTCTTTGAAGTCCCTTGAGATCAACACCGCCACATGGGAAACCTCGCACTGAACCGTCCAGCATGGCACAGCCTCATTCACACAGGTAGTAATACCTCTGAGGCCAGGCGTACTGCTGAGGCTGAAAGAAAGCGTGAACTGCGCAAGTCCAGAACTGCCCGCACATCATCGACAGTGCCATCACATGTCTGCCCGATGTGTGACAGGACGTTCCATGCCCGAATCAGACTGATCAGTCATTTTCGGATGCACAGAGTCCGGTCATCAAACGAATGAGTTGTTGAGGACTTCATCGACAATGATGGATGAACATACATAAAAAAAATGCACCTACCTATTCCTTGTTATCTCTGTGGAGTGCCATCGTATCAGGATGTCCAGGTGCCATCTTGGCACAAGTTCCTCTTATTAGCACTTATATGTTGTTGCACCTTCTTCTAACAACCATCTTCTTACCATCTTCTGTGAGTGGGACCTGCCTCTGGCTCACAGCCCAGCTTTTCCTCAGCAATGCCTGGAATTACTTTGGTTCAGACTTCAGGCCTCAGACTGGGCCTCTGACACAAGAGTTTATGTTTCAAGGCCTCATCTTACTACACCAGGTATAGGATAACCATAAATATAAAGGATGCTTCTTCCAGCATTTTAATGCTCATCCTCTTTGTAACTGAACACAAAGAGTTATTTTATTCTTGGAAGAAAAGGATCCTGCTTGGAGGGGGGATTAGTTACCCAGTAGTGTGACATAAGCATCAACTATCTGAATGTCACACCCCTTCAATGTGTCTCAAGTTGGGCAACCAAAAATTGACACAACAAAAATACCTGGGTCACTTTTGAGAATAATTGCAGGATTAGAAAACATGCCTTAAAGTGTGCTCAGCTACATAGATTGAGATAAGAGAAGGTTAAGGGATGACTTGATCACAGTCTATAAATACCTACTTGGGGAACAACTATTTGATAGAGGCTCTTCAGTCTAGCATACAAAGGTAGAAAAAGATCCGATGCCTGGAAGTCGGAGTCAGACAAATACAGACTAGAAATAAGGAGTTAATTTTTAACAGTAAGAATCATAAACCATTGGAACAATTTACCAAAGATTGTGTTGGATTCTCCATCTCTACTTTTAAATCAAGATTGCATGCTCTTTCCCCCTAAAAAGTCTACTCTAGGAATTATTTTGGGGCAGTTCTCTGGCCTGTGTTATACAGGAGTTAAGATTAGATGATCACAGTGGTATCTTTTTGCCTTGGAATCTACGAATTTTCAACATTGTGTCCAGATAACCCTTTACTGCCTTCATTACCTCTGCAGATGACACCCACTGAGGAAGCACAGTGGAGAAATCAAACCCTCATAACTGAATTCATCCTACTGGGGTTCTCCAACCTCCTGCGCCTTCAGGGTATGCTATTCTGCATGGTCCTATTCATGTATATGGTGACAGTGATGGGAAATACCCTCATCATCTTTGTTGTCACAGTTGATCCTGCTCTCCACTCTCCTATGTACTTCTTCCTTGAGAACTTGGCCTTCATTGAGATCTGCTTCACCTTGGACACGGTGCCCAAGATGCTGGTGAACCTCCTGGAGGAGGAGAAGAGCATTTCATTTGCTGCCTGTGCTGTGCAGATGTATTTCTTTTTCTTTTTTGGCTGCGCAGAGTGCTTCCTTCTAGCAGCCATGGCGTATGACCGCTGCGTGGCCATTTGCTACCCATTGCGCTATAACACCCTCATGAACCAACCAGTCTGCCGCAAAATAGTGGGCGGTGTCTGGGTGATCGGAGTTCCTGTCTCTCTGCTGCAGGCAGTCTGGATATTCAACTTGCCCTTCTGTGGCTCCAGCCAGGTCAACCATTTCTTCTGTGATGCTCCAGCAGTGCTGAAGCTGGTCTGCACTGACACCTACAACTATGAGATGCAGGCTATCGGCTCCACGCTCCTGTTCCTCATATTCCCCTTTGTGCTGATCCTGGTCTCTTATGTCCGCATCCTCACCACCATCCTGAGAATGCCATCAGCCGAGGGCAGGCGCAAGGCCTTCTCCACATGCTCCTCCCACCTCATCGTGGTAACCTTGTTCTATGGAAGTGGCAGTTTGGTGTATCTACGGCCCAAGTCTAGCTACTCCCCAGATGTCAAGAAGCTCCTATCTCTGTTCTACACAGTCCTCACACCCATGCTGAACCCCATCATCTACAGCCTGAGGAACAATGAGGTGAAAGGGGCTCTGAAGAGGGTGATATGGCGGAAATTGTCCTTGCAGAATTAGTAGGTACTTTGATTAGATGTTATGGCAGCATGGAGGATTTTGACTGGTATCCTGCAATCCCCATAAATACCTGGGAGGAAGGACATTGCAGTCTGAGAGGAACATCGAGGAAGGGACAAAGACGTAGTTAAAATATTGATAGTCTTGCATCTGGAAACAATATGGGGCTTATTGTAAAGTATGTGGAATGGAACTCGGTAGACCTGGCTTCAAATCCTGGCTCTATCACAGAATCTCAATGCTACTTAGACTGGGATTTTCTAAGGGAAATAGGTGCCCAAATCCCATTGATTTTCCATAGGAATTGAGCATCTAATTCTATTAGGCCTTATTAAAAATTCCAACCTGCACCCCTCACTTTCCCATCTTTAATGTGGGAAAAGCAATGTCTCGGCAGTGACAGATTGGAAATGATGGTGGCTTCGGTGAAAAAAAAATAGTTTTTTCCCCAGAAAACCAAGACCCTCAAAATTTGCAATTTTGGGCTTAAAACTGGATAATTTAGCAGTTTTGGGCTAAAAAATATTCAATTTTTTGGTAGTTTTCTGCACTTTTTTTTTTTTAGTGAGTGGGGGGGCTGCTTAATATTTCATGTGAAATATGCCAAAAAAATTCAGCTGAAAATTGCTGAAAACCTTTGGACAGAAATAACTGCAAACATTAGTTGCTGCACAAGAAATCTTTGATTTTCTGTTTTCCCCTCCCTTCCCAGGGACCAATGACCTGTCTTAAGACATAAAGGAGACAATATGTATTGTCATATACTCTCACTGTTTCTTTGCTTTAACCCCTAGGAATGTACCTATTGGACAATCAAAGGAGTTGCTCCATTCCTATGGACCCCAAATCAGAATTCAACATATATATATTTGACAAAATGTTATTAGTATAAAAGTCTTTATTAAATGTTAACTTGCTAACTTGAGACCATGCGTGGAGACTTTTAACTGTTGGTTAATGTGCTATCTTGTCTTGCTGCATAACCTATCCCGGGGTGTGGAACTAACTACACCATCACTTTCCCCCGCCCATGGAAAATCTATATATTCTATTGTAATCAATTGACTGGCAGTGTCTCTGAGCCTAATAAGCAAGGTGACACTCTACCAGCGCTGTGTGTAATAAACTCCTATGCTTGACCTCTACATGGTGTGGATTTATGTCCTTCACATATTAATATCCCAAGAACTTATTTTTGCTGGTACTTGTAAAGTTGTGTCAGGGTCTGACATTCCAGGGTGCAAGCCAGACCAAGGAGGGGCTGTGTTACCCATACACTGCAATCTGGGTACCTCACAATACTTTACTGCTGTAGCTCCCACATGGGCTCCTCACAAACAGCTTGCCAGCCTGCAGGTCACACCCCCAGCAAACACAAGCCACACTCTGGCTTCTAGTCAACTTGGTTCCTCTTTACAGGGTGACCCCAACACACTCCCAGTCTTGAATTCCCACCCCCCTCAGAAATGTGTGTTCTGCACTATTCAGCCCTCTCCTGGACAATCCAGATATACTAGGTCTGTGGCTCTTCTAAGAGGATCAATATAGAATAGCCAGCTACCTTAAATGGAGTCACCCAAACAATTCACAACACTGGATTTGTTTTAATTATAGAATTAAACATCTTTATTTAACTACCAGGAGTTAGATTTTAAGAGAGTACAAGCATAAGGCATTAAAGTCAGAAATGGTTACAAGAGAAATAAAGATAAAATGTTTCCTTTTACTAAAACATAACAAGCTAGACTTGGTTGAAGGTAAAATTTTTGTCCCATGCGTCCATCAATAGAGTTGATCAATCTTCAGATCAGGAACTGCTCCCGAAGTCAGATGGGCTGGTTTCTTTTGTCATCTTAGGAGAAAGAGCAAAAGATGCCTAGGGAGAGGTAACTTGGGTGTTTTGCGCCTCACATTTTTAGTTAAGTCACCCTTTGAAATGTATTTCCCTGAGGGTTACCTATAGACAAAATTCATTCCCACTGTGAGGTTGAAGTCAAGGACTCTGGTGGTGAAAGAGGGCTCATGCTGTTTACTATACTGCAGATATGTTTGTTCCCACCTGCTTCCTTACCAAAGATCAACCACTTGACAGGTCATGGCCCATCTGCTTGAATAACACCTTGCTAGAGGTGTCAGTTTTGTCCTTTTCTTTGAGAATCAGGTTTACCCACTCCCAGGCATGTCTGGTAAACACACTTCAGTCATGATTTCAGATTATGTCTATAACTTTATATATAATGTTGCTATACAAATTTCTCCATACAATTGTTGACCAGCTAGTTATTAGTTTTCAGAAGATACCATAAGAGGCATATTTAATACAAATATTATTACAATGGTGTGCAGAGTGTTACTACAGGGTACATTCTGTCAGACAGGGCTATCACTGTTGCCAACCCATATATTCAAAAAGCATGTGTCAGTTCTTTGGAAAATCCTGAGTTTTGCTTAAAAATGATGAGATTTTAAAAATTATAAATTTTGATTTTTTACCTGCTTTTCTCAAAAACCCACAAAGGCCAAAAACTTACTTTTTTATTAAAGGAAAGTTGAGGCTCTCATGTAATAATCCAATTCCAAGCAGACAGGTTTTATGGAAAAAAACACCAGATATCACAAGACTCACAATAAAATCCCAGGAGTTAGCAATACCCTACTGTTCCAGGAGTGGGCAACTGCACTTGCCTTATACCAATGTTTCATCACTGTCATCCTAATGCAACACACTTCTGTGTATGAGCAAATACCTCCTCAGACGCAATTCATTGTTGATGGCCAAGGTCAATGCATCATTTCAGTACTTTCACAATACTTAATAGACATGGAACTCATGAAATTAAAGTGAGATTGAAGTGATATTTATGCTTTGTGCTTTACCTCTGCACATGGGTGAATTTCATCCTTAGCTTGTAGCCAATAGCATTGTAACTGATGTCAGTTATTTTAATCACTGGACCAAAAAGTGTGCTTTGGAAATATTTTCAGATAAAATAATAATTTGACACGTTCAGAGTCTCTTCTCTGAATTAGAAGACTCATAACCCTGGTCAAAAAAGGGGTAATATTTTAAATGAAAATATTCATCAAAATAATTGTCCCTTTCTCATTTAAAAATCTTGACATTCAAAATGTTTCAAATACTTCTTCTCATACCTAAAAGGGGTACTGCCCAGGAAAAAATAAATGCAGTTCCTAACTCCCCTTTCACTCACCGATGCACAAACCAGGAGTAAGGTCACTGAAGTGTAAATCAGGAGAAACACAGCTGAAATAACTTGAGTGAAATGAGAGGGAGACTAGGTCCATCATCAGAATGAAAGGTTGGAGAACTCAAAGTCATTCCAACATGAGAACAGCTTTATTCTATGTAGGATCATTCAAATAGAGTCCAATATGACTGTACTAGAATATCAAAGTGAGGAATTCAATTATTTTGGTGAAAACATCCTCCCAAATAGTTTGCCCAGAGCCTACTTTATCTCCTTGTTTCTCAGGCTGTAAGTGATGAGGTTCATTACTGGTGGTTCCACAGAACAGAGAACTGCAGCCAGCTGGTCCTAATGCAAAGAAGAAGCAGACCTTGGCTGTGTGTATGTAAATGTTGCAGAGCCAAAGAACAAACTGAACACAGTGAGGTGGGGCAGGGAGGTGAAGACTTTATACCTACCCTGTCTGGAAGGGATTCTCAGCACAGCGGAGAGAATGTGACTGTAGGAAAAAATGATTAAAGTAAAGTGGCTCATACATATAACTGCTGCTCGGGCAATCATCAAAATATCATTAGCATCTATATCGGTGCAAGAGACCTTTAGCAGCTTGGGGATAGTGATCAATGGCTCCCTGTCTAGTTGGCAGGCGGTTTCAAGGGGAGTGCCCTAAGGGTCGGTCCTGGGGCCAGATTTGTTCAATATCTTCATTAACTGTCTGGAAGATGGCGTGGACTGCACTCTCAGCAAGTTTGCAGATGACACTAAACTGAGAGGAGTGATAGATATGCTGGAGGGTAGGGATAGGATAGAGAGGGACTTAGACAGATTAAAGGACTGGGACCAAAAGAAACCTGATGAGGTTCAACAAGGACAAGTGCAGAGTCCTGCACTTAGGATGGAAGAATCCCATTCACTGTTACAGACTAGGGAACAAATGGCTAGGAAGCAGTTCTGCAGAAAAGGACCTAGGGGTTACAGTGGACGAGAAGCTGGGTATGAGTCAACAGTGTGCCCTTGTTGCCAGAAAGGCTAATGGCATTTTGGGCTGTTTAAGTAGGGGCATTGCCACCAGATAGAGGTATGTGATCATTCACCTCTATTCGACATTGGTGAGGCCTCATCTGGAGTACTGTGTCCAGTTTTGGGCCCTACACTACAAGAAGGATGGGGAAAAATTGGAAAGAGTCCATAAGAGGGCAACAAAAATGGTTAGGGCACTGGAGCACATGACTTATGAGGAGAGGCTGGGGGAACTGGAATTGTTTAGTCTGCAGAAGAGAAGAATGAGGAGGGATTTGATAGCTGCTTTCAACTACCTGAAAAGGGGTTCCAAAGAGAATGGATCTAGACTGTTCTCAGTGTTAGCAGATGAGAGAACAAGGAGTAATGATCTCAAGTTGCAGTGGGGGAGGTTTAGGTTGGATATTAGGAAAACTTTTTCACTCAGAATGGTGAAGCACTGCAATGGGTTACCTAGGGAGGTGGTGGAATCTCCTTCCTTAGAGGTTTTTGAGGTCAGGCTTGACAAAGCCCTGGCTGAGATGATTTAGTTGGGAATTGGTCCTGCTTTGAGCAGTTGACTTTCTGAGGTCCCTTCCAGCCCAGATGTTCTATGATTCTATTATATTGCAAAAGAACTGGCCAATAATATTGGATCCGCAGCAGAACAATGTAAAGGCCTGGTGTATACCAAAGAGTATACAATATTGCTGAGCCACCAGCCATCTGGGCACATGAATCCTTGTGCATGATCACCCTGTAATGAGGAGGTTGGCATATTGCAATATAATGGTCAGATGCCATGTCATAAACAGATAGTTAAGGGTTAATGCCTCTTTTACCTGTAAAGGGTTAAGAAGTTCACCTAGCCTAGCTGACACCTGACCAGAGGAACCAGTGGGGGAACAAGATGTTTCAGAAGGAAGGAGGGAAGTTTCCTTTGTTTAGTCAGTTTCAGTTTCAGCTGGAGAAAAAAAGATCAAGGAACCAGCCTCTTACCAGAGTAGTAAGTTTCAGAAAGGAATAAATAGGTTTATGTTTATTTCTTTGTAACTTGTCTTGTGCAATTAGAGGAAGAATCAAACTGGGTATTTGGGTATTTTTTTGGTGGAACTAAGGTTTTGCCCAGGGGAACATCCTCTGTGTTTGGAATCTGTTGTCTGTGAGAGTAGCTGGTATGCTAATCTCTCCCAGAGGATTTTCTTTTACTTTTCTTTTCTTTAATTAAAAGCCTTTTTTAAATAACCTGATTGATCTTGCCTTGTTTTTAGATCCAAGGGGGTTGGAGCTGGATCCACCAGGAGTTGGTGGGAGAAAGGAGGGGGGATGGTTAATTTCTCCTTGTTTTAAGATCCAAGGGGTTTGGATCTGTGTTCACCAGGAAATTGGTGAAGTCTCTCAAGGCTACCCAGGGAAGGAAAGTAGTGCTTGCGAGTGGTGGCAGTCAGACCATATCTAAGCTGGTAATTGAGCTTAGAGCTTCTCATGCAGGTCCCCCACATCTGTACCCTACAGTTCAGAGTGGGGAAGGAACCTTGACATGCCATCACTGTGAGAAAGCTCGGTTCTGAAGCTGCCAAGGTGGGAACCAGAAAGACTTGGACAACACATCCAGAGGAAGGGATGGGTCTGGTATTGGTTATGAAGTTAGCCAGGGATTTGGGGACAGGGACAGAGATGCAGCAGAGGTTTAGAAAGGACAAGATGTCTAGAAAGAAAAAACATGGATGAGTGAAGGTGGTGGTCAAAGATTATTACTTTGATGATGACTAAATTCCCCACCAGGGCTGCAGTTAAATGACTAGAAACACCACAGTGGGTAGAATCTGCAGTTCCCAAATGTCAGAGCATCCCAGGAGAAGGAACTTGGTCACAGTAATTTGGTTGGGCATGTCCTGCCCTTCATAGGCACTGACTCCATGGGTGCTCTGGGGCACCCACCAAAAAAATAATAGGAGGTGCTCAGCACCTGCAGGGCTGGATTAATCTTTTGTGGGCCCCAGCACCCAGACCTTGGCCCCGCCCCCAAACAGCCTCTTCCCCCCAAGGCCCATCCGCCGCTCTTCTCCAAAGGTCCATCCACCGTTCTACCCCAAAGGCCCATCCACCACTGGCATGGGGTGAAGCGGCAGAGTGGAGAACCCACCAGCAAAAACAAAAGTCAGCCCCTGTGCTGTCCACTGCAAAGGGAAGAAAAAGGGAAATGGCTTCTTAAAATATTAACAAAACTAAATTCTACTAGTTTTCACTCCACTGAGCCCTGCAGATCCCAGCACAGCGTCTGGATGCTGTTCTGGTGTGAGCCTCTTCAGCACAACTCTTGACAAACATTCAATTTCATACCCTATTTCTGCCCTCACTTATTCTTGTGTATTCCTTCTGCATTCAGAGTCTGCTTCCATTTGCCATTCTGCTTTCACTGACACCGGTTCATTTCTACAGGGCTAGCGATTCAGCTGACGTTAACTGGCATAGCACCATCAAAGTCCTTGGAGCAACATCAATTTACACTAGTTGTGAGCCTGGCCTAGTGATTTTCACCCTGACCTGAAACAAACATTTGCTTCCACATTGTTCTTCTGTTCTACCATTATTAGCACCATTAATAACCCAGAGTTTTCCCCTACAATTAAAATGTAACTAACATTTGTCTTGATGATACATTGAATGAAACAGACCCAACACCACCCTTCCACAGCTATATTCACTGAAGTTCTGCAGAAATCTGTAAATAAATTCTGAAATTGAAAATGTGGATAAACCCATCACCCTTCTCTTGTGACCAAAAAAAGTAAGTGGTAGCGGGCATCATCTACAAGTTGAGAGGGGAAACTGAGACATAAAAGAGCCACTAAGAGCCAGCTCAGAGGTGGGGACAGAATTCATTTCATATCGGGACCCAAAACCAGCTGAGGGATCCACCACTGGCTATGACACAAATGTATGAAGAGCCTAACTGTGCACAAAGCATGGCCAACTTACTGCAGCATCTTCCTGGAGATGAATGGCTGAAGTTTCACTAAGAAAATTTATTTAGGTGGCTTCTTCTAAGGGCATTTTGGTTGCTGTTCCCTGCAGAGGTGAAAGGCAAAACTAGTGAGGGGGGAAAAATCAACTAATTACTAAGAAAATGTAAAGTAGTCTCTTTGGTGCAACAGAGAGCATTCTGAAATTTTAGTAAGCAAGGCAGTGTTTCTGTGGCTGTGGCTTTAACTCTTACTAGAGGATGAGGAGGGCCAGTGATTGGGGCATTGTGCTGGGCACTCAGGAGAGCTGGGTTCAAGGGCTTGGTCCATCATAAGCTTTCTGTGTGACCTAGAGCAAGTCACTGGGAGATAGGTGCCTGAGTCTTAGGTCTGCATGTGTAAACGTGAGCTGATATCACTTTCTTCTCTCACAGGCATGCTGTAAGAACAATACATTGGAGGTTGCATGTCGCTCAGGAACTCTAGTAACAGGGGGCAGGTAAGCACCATAGATGGGTTCTGAAAATAAACAAATAGGGGTTGTCATTTTTTTCCAGGAGAGTCTCACTGTCTGAATGGGGTGGACCCAGTTTAAACAAGAGGGAAACCCGTCGCCTTTGAATGTTGGTGGTGGATGGTGATGTGGTCTTATAAGAGACACAAGAGTCTATCCGGCCCCTGTGCTTGTACTGATGGATCATGCCACAAATTGTAGGAGAATTTTTTCCCCCTTCTCAAGGCATGATCTGTGTCAGATAGCATCAAGGGCAAAATCCGATGATTTGAATGAGAATTAGATTGGGACTTGAATTATTTATATGTAACCTAGATAGGTCTGTGCTACACAGGAAATCAGATTAGAGGAGCTCATTGTCTCTTCTGGCCTTAAAATCTATGAATAGGATGTACCTGGGCCATGTAACCACAACACCAGCATCACAGCCGCCGAAAGAGCCCAGAGTGAGCTAAGGAATAGTGACATCACCACCTCCCTAACAGGTGGACTTAGAGATAAATGGAACAAATTCAGCAGGGCTATCTCCATTTAGGTCCACTCACCAAGATCAATTAACAGCATTCTGTTCAACACAATTTACTGGTCCTGATTTTTTACTCCTTCATTATCCCAGTTCTATGTCAGTATGACCCAACTTATTAAAATGCAGTTATGTTGCCTGAAAGTGGAGTAACACTGTGGTCAACCTGGTCCATTGGTTTCAGAGCATTTGTGATAATTTTACCACGTCTTATAAGTGTCCATGTGTTGAGCAGCCTTAGTTCAGCAACTTGACTCCAGGAGCCTGCCTGTAAAACCACAGCCCTTGGTTACTACTAGCCAAGTGACCCCCAATGCACTGCCTAGTGCTGAATTTCAAGAAACCTGTCTGCTCTGAATCATCCAGCCCTCTCAAGGAGCATTCAGAGGAGTAATCAGATTAATTGCTCCTTTAAAGAGACAAAACCACACAAGCTTGTTGCTTTAACTGGAGCTGATAATCACTTCAAGTCAAACCCAGCACTGGGCTGGTTTAGAATAAAAGTAAATCAAGTTTATTTAGTCAAAAAGAGAGAGAGTGAGTTCAAGTGTAAGGGATAGAGTCCGAAAGGGTTACAAACAGATACAAGTGAAACTGCGACTAAGACTTAACAGAATGACAGTATTGGTTCAAGGGCAGAGTTGCATCACACCTCTTTCCAGGAAAATGGCTGACCAAAGTGCTCAATCCCTTGTGTTGTCAGATGCTACCGGTGTGGTGCTCTGCTCTCTCCAATGTTGGTATCACTCGGCTGTGTGCGTGAGCTCACTCTGTGTGCTGCCCCAGCTCTGCAGATAGCTGATGCAGCAGACCCGAAAAGAACCCCCAATGACCACAGAGTCTAGTAGGATGCAAAGGCACGTTGGCCAGGTTTATTGTCGAAGAAAAGCACAGGCTCCAGCTCCCCGGCAAACGTAGTCCAAGGTGCTGCTAACATACAGCTAGCTAGTACATATGTGCTCCTTGACAATGGACTCGGCTCAGTCAGTGGCAGGACTTTCCACTGCCCCCCCAGCCGGACAAAGACATCGCCCCAGGGATGCATTCTTATACACAGGTACAAACAAGTTACACATCACTCCTGATGTATTGAGGTACAACCCTTCTACGTAGCAAGGTACAACCCCTCTGTGTAGTAAGGTGCCGCCTCTCACCTTGTACATGTTGGTTTGAACAAAACAACTCTATCCATCATATTACCCTTTTGCCCCTGTCATTGGGATGAGTCAGTTTGTTCCTTGTTATCTGTGTGGAATGTGCAAGTATGTGAATGTTCTGATCTCTAGTGTTCAGTACCTTTTAGGTACGTATCTTCTTGCAGCATCAGCCCTTTCCTTGCCAGCTTCTGTGAGCAGAGCCTGCCTCTGGCTCACAGCTTCACTTTGCTTTATGTTAGCAAAGTCTTGGCCATTATTTTAGTTCAGGCCTCAGGCCTCATACTGGGCCTTTATCAGGGCCTTCACTTACTACACCTTGTAGGAAATGTCCATCCACATCAAGGTTCAATTTCCTAACATGTTCAACTACCAGTGGGTTAGGATTCAAGCTGTTGGTCCATTCCCAGCTGGCATCAAGTCATGCAATTCAACTGAAGTAAATAGGGCCACATTATCAGATGGTGTAAACTGATGTAACCCCATTGAACTTAATGGACCACATCCCAGCTAATGTGAATCAACTATAGCTACACTGGACTTAATGCCGCCAGAATCCTCAGTTTGTGTAAATTGGCCTAGCTCCATTGCTGTCGATGGCATAGATTCCCAGCTGGTGTAAATCAGGATTGCTATAGGAGCTGTGATATAGCATGGCCAGAGGGCAGCAGGAGAGTGTTAGCAGGGAGCCTTATTCCCTCCAAGGGGAGGAAAGTTTGCTATAGATTAACTAGAGCACCTGAAGCCAATTAGAGCACCAGCAGTCAGTCATGTGATAAACACCCCTGCTTCAGTCAGACAGTGTGGGAGTTGGAGCAGAGAGCAGTTTGAAGGAGTTGGAGAAGAGAACAGTTTTGAAGAAAGACAAAAGGAAAGTTTGGAGGAGTGCTGTAGTGGGATGAGAAATCCAAAAGAAACCCTAGGTAAGGGGCACCTGGCTTGTGTAGAAGGAGGGCAAGAAGCCCCTTCACAAGCTGAAGGGCAGGAGAGGGAAGTAGCCCAGGGGAAGGAACCGCTAGTTCAAGTGGTTCACCACAAACCTCAGGGCCCCTGGGTTGGGACCTGGAGAAGAGGGTGTCATGGTATTCTATCCCCAATCTGAACCTTAGAGTCCAAAAATGGGGTACCAGCATGAATTCCTCTAAGCTTAATTACCAGCTTAGATCTGATAAGCTGCCACCACTCAAAAAATTATAGTGTTTTGGGGCACTCTGGTCCCCCCAAAAACCTTCCCTGGGAACCCCAAGACCCAAATTCCTTGAGTCTTACAACAAAGGGGAATAAACCATTTCTCCCCCTTCTCCTTTCTTCCTCCCAGATCTTTCCCATCCTGGGTACACTAGGAGATCACCGTGATTCAACTCCTTGAATCACAACACAGAGAAATCAGGTTTGTTTCCCCTCTTCTCTCTCCTTTTCAGGCTTTCCCTCCCTGGGCTATCCTGGAGAGATAGACAGATTCAAGCTCCGTGAATCTAAAACAAAGGGATTTCACCCTTCCCCCCTCCCTTCTCGCTCCCTGTCCCTCACCAATTTCCTGGTAAGTACAGACTCAATTCCCTTGAGCCTCAACAAGGGGAAAAAAATCAAACAGGTCTTAAAAAGCAAAACTTTTAATAAAAAGAAAGGAAAAAAAGTAAAAGTTGTCTCTGTAATTTAGATGGTAAAAGTTACAGGGTCTTTCAGCTTATAGACACTAGAGAGAAGCCTCCCCCCAGCAAAAATACAATTTAAAATATTTCCAGCAAAATACACATTTGCAAATACAGAAAACAATTAAAAGACTATAACCTCCTTTCCTACTTAATACTCACTATTTTAAATATATAAGAGACTGTAGCAGGGAGATTGGCAAGAAACCTGGTTGCACGTCTAGTCCCTTTCAGGACCCAGAGAGAACAAAGTAAAACCCAAAAAACACAAACAAGGGGTTCCCTCCACCGAGATTTGAAAGTATCTTGTCTCCTGATTGGTCCTCTGTTTGTTAACCTTTTACAGGTAAAAGATACATTAACCCTTAACTATCTGTTTATGACAGAGGGTGGGCCCAGGTCCCTCCCTCTCCACTACCCTCCTCAAGGACACTAGTGGGGTAATTAAAATACCGGTTCAGAGGCAAGCAATGACGCCCTGAGCCTTCCCCAAAGAAGAGAAAGCGCAAGACTCAGCATAACAGTACCGGCAATTTTCCACAGAGCCTATTAAGTTACATCAATTTGGCCACTACAAGCGTAATATTAATTAGCTAGGCTAATGAACATTCAATTGTCCATTGATAACTATAAGCTCCAGAATTGTCTTTTATGGGTGGTTCATTTGTCTTCATTTTTTCCCTTTTATTTTTATTAAAACTTGTACATATAAATGTTGAAACCCATAACAATGTAGATTTCAGGAAAGACAACACACAGTTCTCTGAATGTTAAATCCATCTTATGCCTATTGGACCAGGCTGGTGAACGATTAACATTTTCCTGAGCGCACCCCTTATGTCATTGTTTCTCAGGCTGTAGATGATTGGGTTCACAGTAGGTGGCACAACGGAATAGAAAATGGCATCTACCAGGTCCAAAACTTTTGAAGACTTTGATCTGGGTCCCATGTACGTTAATGTTGAAGTGCCAAGAAACAAACAGAAAACAATCAAGTGGGGCAGGCAGGTGGAGAAGGCTTTGTACCTGCCCTGCTTGGAGGGGATTCTCATCACCGTGAAGAAGATGTGAATATAAGACACAAATATAAATACAAAACAGGAAACAGCTGAAACAGAACCAAGAACAAGCATTACTATATCATTAACACGTGTATCTCCACAGGAGAGCTTTAATAGCTGTGGGATATTACAGAAAAACTGGCCAACCATGTTGGAGAGGCAGAAGTGTAACCTAAATGTGTTACCGGTATGTATCACAGCACACATCATGCTGCTGAGCCAGGCCCCAGCTGCCATCTGGGCACACCTGCCCCTGTTCATTAACATCCAATAATGGAGGGGATGGCAGATTGCAACATAGCGATCATATGCCATCACCGTGAGTAATGCTAGCTCCGTAATGGCAAAGGTGACAACCAAGAAGAGTTGCGTGACACACCCTGAGAAAGAAATTGTTCTGCTGTCCATGAGAGAGTTGGCCATGGATTTGGGGACAGTCACAGAGATGTAGCACAGGTCTAGGAAGGATAAGTTGACCAAGAAGAAGTACATGGGGGTGTGAAGTTGTCGGTCAAAGGCTACGACTATGATTATAAGGAGGTTCCCTATCAAGGCTGCCAGGTAGACCACTAGAAACGCTGTGAAGTGTATAATCTGCAGCTCCCAAATGTCAGAGAATTCCAGGAGAAGGAACTCCAGCATGGAGGTTTGATTGTTCATAACCTGCTTCAGATACATTCTGGGGAACAAGACAAGAGGAACGGTCAGTAAAATAGTGACAAAAGGAGGGAGGGAGAAAAAGAGAGACTACCATCATCCTTCAAAAACAGATATCGGAGCTACTTAAAATGAGCCGTGACCCCATTCTGTCAGGCTGTGCAGATAAATGCTTATTATTTGAGTCACTGGGCCCCAGAGAGAAAATGGCTTTATAGCCTGGTCAGTAGGGCTCTTGTATGGGAGACAAGGATGCCAATGACTCTTTAATTATTTAATATAGAGAACCCTTTCCCCACCCCAGGAGAATGTCCCATGCTCCTGGGAAGTGGAGGACCCATCTTCAAATCCTTTCTCCTCATCAGTGGGGAATTTAATTGAGGTGTCCCACATCCTAGGTGGGTACACTTACAATTGGGCTAAAGATTATGGGGGACATCTGCTTCCTCCCCTACACATCCATGTCATGTGATTTTGTGTGCTGGTCCACTCTGGTAAGTGGCCTCTGAACACACCTGTCAGATCAGGCCCTGCAGTTGAATAAGGCAAGGGAACATCTATCTTCCCCTTGTTTGTGGATTTCTCTGGGCTTAGCTATCCACATGCATAAAGCGAGGCTGTGGTGCTCATGCCCAGAGGCAGAAATGTAGCACATAAGAAATGTTTACATCAAAAGAAAGGAGGTACAGAGCGAATTTAGGCGCCTACAGGGTCAGGTAGTAGCTGAGCAGTAAATACTAGTGGTGCGTATATCTGGGAGTTAGGTGCCTAAAGCAGTAGTGATGCACTTAAGTCCCTTGGAGAATCTAGCCTTAGGTAGCACCCAACAGCAGCTCTGCCCGTCTCTATTCATAAGACCATAAAAGCTGCCATACTGGATCATACCAATGGTCCATCCAGTGTAGTATTCTGTCTCTGACAGTGAGCAGTACCAGACTTCAAGTGCGAAGTACAGAACACGCAATTTTGGAGAGATTCACCCCTGGCAGTCAGGTTTTGGGTTTTCCCAGCCATAAGGTTGCATCCCCTGACCCTCCTGGCTAATAGTCTTTGATGATTTTTATCCTCCATGAACTTACCTAGTTCTTTTTTGAACCCATTTATACTTTTGGCCATCAAAACATCTCATGGCAATGAGTTCCACAGATTAATTTTGCATTGTGTAAAAAAGTACTTCTTGTTTGTATTACACCTGCTATCTATTAATTTCATCAGGTGACCCCTGTTTTATGTGTTGTGCGAAAGGATAAATAGCACTTCTCTATTCACCTTTTTTCACACCAGTCATGATTTTATAGACTTTTATCACATCCCCCTCACAGTCATCTCTTTTCTAATCTGAACAGCCCTAATCTTTTTAGTTTCCCTTCATATGGAAACCATTCCACACATATACCAGCTTGTACTCACTGGCCTTTCTCAATTAACATGGATTATTTATATTTCTGCTGATCCAGACGAGCCAACACAGCTACAAGAGGGGAGACTGGCTCTGTTTCTGTCTCATTATTCATCACTTCTGTTTTGAATTAAGGTAATTGTATTTATTGTCTTTTTATTTGTGTTTAGAATAATAAAAAAAATGCCTGGCAGAGACTCCGGGTGCCCCTGCATAATTAATAACACAATGAAAGCCCAGCAACATTAAGTAATCATTGTAGCCGGAACTTGGCTGGCCAGACATCTACGAAATCTCCTTTTTCTCCCCTTCCACTCTTTCAGCAATGACTCTATTAAAGATTTGGAGGCTGTGGTGCCTAATAAGCTGAACATGGGCTCCAAGTGTGACACTAATGTGATCCACAGGTGCATAAACAGGGAAATTTTGAGTAGAGATAGACAAATTGTATTACCTCTGTATTTGGCACTCGGTGCGACTGCTGCTGGAATATTGTGTCCGGTGGATGTCCACAGTTCAAGAAGGATGTTGTTAAATTGGAGAGGTGTCAAAGAAGAGCCACAAGAATGATTAAAAGATTAGAAAATATGTCTAAAAATCATGGTTTTAGTAAAGCACTGGATATATGGTTTGCTACAACAATCTATAACCCATTAATCCCCTTTTTTTGTCCCCTGACTACAAGGCAGTTAATGGGTCACTTCACCTTGAAAGGTCCCTTAGAATATGTGCTAACTACTTATGATAAGCTAGCTGTTCCACGCTGTGACACTGTGAGTACCTTCCCAGAGGTAAGGAAGAGCTCTGTGCCACTAGAAAGCTTGTCTCTCTCACCCACCTTGTCTCTCTAATACCACACTACAGTTAATATACCCAATAATGATATAAGCCTTTTTTCACAATTGCAGACATGGGGAACCGATATTTGATAATGGACTTTTCAATAGCAGACAAAGGTATAGCAAAATACTATGTTTGAAAGTTGAAGCAAGACAAATTCAGACTAGAAATGAGGCGTACATTTTTAACAGTGAGAATGATTAACCATTGGATCAATTTACCAAAGGTTGGGGCGGATTCTCCATTACTAGCTATTTTTAAAATCAAGACTGGATTTCCCCCCTCCCCACAAAGTAGAGCATACTTCAAACTTGAATTGTTTTGGGGAATTTCTCTTGCTGTATTATACAAGAGGTCGGAACGGATGATCACATTACTCCCTTCTGGCCTTAGCACCTATGGCTCATTATGGGAAGTAAGCCATTATACTTCTCCAAAAGTATGTCTATACTACCCACCAGATCGACGGGCAGCAATTGATCCAGCGGGGTCGATTTATCGCGTCTAGTCTAGACATGATAAATCAACCCCCGAATGCTCTCCCGTCGACTCCTGTACTCCACCGCTGTGAGAAGCACAGGCAGAGTCGATGGGGAAGCAGCAGCAGTCGACTCACCGCAGTAAAGACACTGTGGTGAGTAGGTCTAAGTACGTTATTCACGTAGCTGAAGTTGCATAACTTAGATAGATCCCACCCCTCCCCCCAGTGTAGACCAGGCCCAGGAGCCTTGTCAAACAGATCTGCACTCTGCAGCATGGCCAGATAAGGCTGTTTAAGATTAAGCGGGGGGAGCAAGTTCCAGCCCCCAGGAGCCATCACAGAGGAGATCCTCCCAGCTATACTGATGGGGAGCCAGCTTAGGAGCCCCTACTGACTACAGCTGGATGAATTGTTTCAGATAAACTAAATGCAGATATGGGTCAACTGAAATATTTTCCCAATTAATGTTGAATTTGCTGAATTGTTTTGACTGAAAAGATTATATAAATCCCGCTCAAAAACCAAAATGATATTTTTGAAACAAAACATTTAGATTTTTCAATTTGAAATTATTTTACCTTTCAAATTTTACTTCAATTTTATTTAAAAATATGTTTAAAAGTACTCAGAAACCACAGCATTGTTTCTCTATTCTAGTCTACATTGTTTTCTTGTACTTCACTCATCACTGTGGCATCTGAGCACTTTGTTTTAGTTTGAACAAAACACATTGTTCCCAAGATATTGTGTGTTTTTCTTTTTTTTTTTGTTTATTACTTTTGTGTTGTATCAAAAATAATTAAAAAAAAATCTATTTCAGGTCAACTTGAAAGGATTTTTTTTGATTTTTGGTTCAGCCAGCAAACTGAAAAATGACTTATTTGGGCAGCTCTGCTGCTGACTAAAGTGTTGGCAACATGGCTCAAGGAGAAAGACAATCTCTCAGATAAGTCAGACCCAGCAATTTATGGGTCAGGTGTAAACTCCATCCGGAGAATGGCAGGCAGCCAGTGCCAATTTCATTGCACTGGTGCTATATGCTCCTAGCCAGATGCACTGTTCACTAAGTTAGACACTATATTCTGCACCAGTTTTTGCCTCTGAATGATTTGAAGTTGAGCTCCATGTAGAGTGAATTGCAGTGGTCTAGTTCTGTGGTAACAAAAGCATGGATCAGAGATAGAAAAAAATGTATGAAGTATAAAAATTATGATAAAAGTAACAAGAGCTGACACAAAGTCTGCCTTCCGTTCCAACAGCATTACCTGTTGTCTTCCCATTTTGTCCTGTCACAAATCTGCTATCCTACTCCCTTTACTCTTTGCTCTCAGTGAAACCTAAGTGACATCTGTTAAAAATTGCTGGCTTTTGACCTGAAACCTGAGGGACAAAACAGACGAGGAACTGTGAAAACTGGTGAAATGATGGCTCAGTAGGACTGTAACTGTGTTAACTGAAATTGGTTTGACCTGGGTTTAGTTTGAAATGGTTTTCACAAAGAATATGAGTTGGTCCTTCACAGAATTAGTCAATATATTATGGAACATTCTTAGATAAAACAGATCCACACAAACCTTTTCCCTCCCAAAGAAGAGTCTTGTTTAAAGATCCACATTGTTTCTGAAAAATGTAATGGTAAGTGAGACAGTCGAAATGAGATAAGAACCGGTTTTGAGGAGGATGGAGGCAGAAGTCACCTAGAAAGGAGACAGATAGAGAAAATAAAAGGAAATAGAATGTGAGTGAGAGTTTGAGCTTGAAAGGAAGAGATATAAAAAGAATATTGAGGGACAAAGCGAGGCTGGAATTTGTAAGTATTTCTATGACCTTGCTCATCAGGAGTAGAGGACTAACAACCCTAATGAGAGTCAGAATTACTCTTAGGGAACAGAAAGGCATCCCCGTATCTTAAGAGGATAATAAAGGACACATGAGTGGCTACCAAGTCGTGTAGAGTCCAGGGATGAAATTTTGGCCTCTGACAAGTCAATGACAAAACTCCCATTGACTTAAATAGAAACAAATTAATCTAGACTACACAATTGAAGGATCCTGTTCTATATCTCCAGCCAGTTATGCTCCAGCTATCCCACACTCCATGGGTATTATCAGCTTACCTGGAATAACATCTTCTTTGCCCCTTAATATCAAGCTAAGAATCCTTTCAGATACACAGATTCCAAAGCTATTATTGGAAAGCCCCTGCAGTCTGCAGAGAATAGACAGAGTAACTTTTAGATGTCAGCATCTTACTTGAGTGACATTATAAGACACTTTGTCCTAAATTGAGCTTGTTCTTTCTGAAACTGACAAGGGAGACTGATGAATGACTGGACTATGAAATGCTCCAGAATTTGAATTGTTGTTGATTTTGCAGGGCAATATTTGGAAGTACAGAACTTCATAACCTGTCTTTTCTGATTGTTTGCTTGGAATAGGAAGCAGTGAAAGCAGAATTTTTCTTACTGCCTATCTGGAGTGCTGAATATTGAATGATCATTTTCTTTCCAGAAAGCTACAGAAACACTTTGGTTAGTGCTGATTTTAAGGGCTTGTCTACACTTAGACATCCAGGAAAATTAATCCAAATTAACTAATATCAGTTTGAAGTGGATTCGTTAAACTGCACTAAATCTGTGTGTAGACACTGTTATTCAGAATTAAAGCATCCCAATTCAGCGTCTCTTAAGTCACATTGGAAGTCAATTAAAATAAACTGAATTAAGGCTCCTCAATTGTGAATGAGGATATTTGCACAGGAATTTAATGTGGTATAGTAAGTTCACATCAAATTCCCGCCTTTAGTCAATTTGGGTTAATTTTCCTGGATGTCCTTGTGCAGACCAACCCAAAGCAAAGCAATCCACACCACATTTAGGGTACTGGTGGAAAGAGGCCTTTTTCCTATCCTAGAAAGGCAGGAGCAGTGGCATGGAGTCCCACCCAAGAATGGCAGCAGAGACACCTCAGTATTACCTAGGTAGATGAGGTGTCTCTGATTGGGCTACAGGGCACATCAACTGTGGATGTCTGAGAAATGGAAGTCTTATAGCACCAGGGCTACAGAGATCCTTTCTGGCTAAAAACATCTCTCTGTGTTGGGACTAGTTCCTTATTAGTGAATTAAATGGAGATTGCCTTTAATTTTTCTATAATCACATAATTATTCCGTTTTTGTTGGCTTTATCTGACTTCAAAGCACTCGCTCCTGGTTTGCATTTGAAAGCAGAGAGTGTAATTTCACAAACTCCTCCAAGGCACTCAATGTGCATTTTGCAGGCATGAAGGGGGAGATTGCCATATGTATAAATGAGGGTTTGGCACTCAACTCCCACCGACAATTTGAATGTCTCCTCTCCCTTAGAGTACATCTACATTGCAGCTGGGGGGGGATGATTCCCAGCTCTAACAAATGGACCTATGCTAGCTCTGCTGAAGTTAGTGCCTAAAAATAGCAGTGTGGCCCAAAAACAGACCTATTTTTAGGCATTAGACCTCCCAGCTGCTGCGTTAACATGCCCTAAATCTCTTCTCTCCTAGCCATGCACCCTACCAACTGGGTCACAGGCCTGTCCTTATCTGAAACAAACAAACAAAAAATTCACTTCACTGTCACTTGAGGAATCATTCAAGAAGCCGGCATATATGGGCAAGAACATTGGGGAAGAGAGTTTACTTGTTATTCAGATTTTTGCTACTAAATTTGCTCTTTTCAGAACCACAGATATTAAAAAAGAGCTGGACACTTACTGTGCACTTTCTTCTTCCAATTCCAAGATGCTTATAGGTATGATCTAACTTGTATGTAGTGTAGTCACAGTCGAGTCAGTGCCAGGATATTATTTTGAGAGAAGGTGGGCGAGGTAATATCTTTTATTAGATCAACTTCTTATCTAAACTATCCATAGAAATTTACCTGTTTACTTAGATAGATGGATGGATGGATGATGCTGTATATCTATCTGATCTATCACATCTTTGTCCATAGAATCTACATGCCAAAGCCACAGCTATCTTAGAACCCTTACATCCTTTACAGAGGATGAACGTACACTTAGTTCTGTTGCTTTCTTCAGATGAACTATGTGTAGCTGACTTTTGGCTTCACAGACATGAACAGATTGGTGCTGTGGGAACATGATTTATCCAAGTCTGTTCCCTAAGGCCTTTCAGAGGCTCACTCCCTGGAGCCCTGCACAGCTCAGAAGTGGAGGCCGAGAAGCAAACATCTGCTCTGCTGCTCAAGAGCATTTATGCATTTTCACCAAACTACATCAAGAGCAAAGACCAGATGAGATCAAGGCTTAGTGGTCTGAGGGCAGAGCCAGGAGTTCTTGAGTTCAAATCTCAAGGGTGCAAAGAGGACATATAACTGTTTCCTTTCCATTCTCAGTGTATGTTCCCTGTCTGGTTAATGATAGAATATTAGGATTGGAAGGGACCACAGGAGGTCATCTAGTCCAACCCCCTGTTCAAATCAGGAATAATCCCCAACTAAATCATCCCAGCCAGGGCTTTGTCAAGCCTGACCTTAAAAACCTCTAAGGAAGGAGATTCCACCACCTCCCTAGATAACCCATTCCAGTGCTTCACCACCCTCCTAGTGATTTTTTTCCCCTAATATCCAACCTAAATCTTCCCCACTGCAACTAGAGACCATTTCTCCTTGTTCTGTCATCTGGTACCACTGAGAACAGTCTAGATCCATCCTCTTTGGAACCCCACTTCAGGAAATTGAAAGCAGCTATCAAATCCCCCCTCATTCGTCTCTTCTGCAGACTAAATAATCCAATTCCCTCAGCTTCTCCTCATAAGTCATGTGCTGCAGCCTCCTAACCATTTTTGTTGCCCTCTGCTGGACTCTTTCCAATTTTTCCATATCTTTCTTGTAGTGTGGGGCTCAAAACTGGACACAGTACTCCGGATGATGTGAAACTCCATCCATTTCTAGAAAGTACCTTTCCCTGCACTGGGCTCACCTACCTCACTCAGAACAAGGTTTGGGACATTTGCAGACACTGGCTTGAATTTAGTGAACAGCCATTGTACTCTGCGAGGAGCCCTGAATTTCCAAATGCGCACACCCGCACACACTGACATTAACAGATGGTACCAACACACTCATCTTAATCTGTTCACATGCCATAATGCATATTAACAAATGCACTCCTAGTAACGTGTGCGCACACACTTAGGCTCAGATTTTCAAAGGTATGGCTCCATTGCTCCATTTAGCAGTGCTAGGTTCAGGGCCAGATTTTCAAAGATATTGAAGTGGATAGAAGTGCAGATAGACACCTAGTGGAATTTTAAGAATCAGCCAAGGGCCAGATTTTTGTGCCTAGTGGGATTTTCAAAAGCAATTTGGTGCCTAACACACATAGAAATCAATATGCCTAACTCCCATTTTAAGTGCCTAACATCCAAAAGCAAAAATTTAATGCACCCTCTCATTTTTCTGCAATTTCACTAGCCTAAAGTGACAGCAAAGTCTTTATCAAATAGAAAAATTACAATAACTAGCAAAGACACCTGCATATAATAATGTGCATGCTCACTCGCCCTCCCCCACTGCTGAGTAACATAAATTCACAAGCAAACTCATACAAAAGAGACTGTTTGGGCTAGGATTTTCAAACGTAACCAAGGGAGTTAGTTCCTTTGGATCTTATCTTAGTCCCACTGAAGTTACTGGGAATTTGCCCTTTGACTCAAATGGCACCTTCCTGGTTAGAGCTGGACATGGACAAACTGAAGTAAGATGGATTGTCCTGACCAGAATGCATCCACACAGCAATGATCTGCCGAGATCAAGACATTAGCAGGAGACGATGGGGCAAGAGAGATAAATGAGGGCCTGGGCACAGTCACTGACTTTCAGCTTTCTCCAGGGATGCTCCACCCCGCTCAGCCCCACCCGCACTCCACCCTTTTCCCCAAAGCCCGACCCTCACACCACCTCTTCCCCCACTGCTCACGAGGCTCTTCCCACCCCTGCTCCTCTCCCTCTTCCAAGTGCCTCCCACCTAACAGCTGATCGACAGTGAGCAGGAGGTGCTAGTGGGGACAGGAAGGAGCTGATTGGCAGGGTCTGGTGAGTGCTGAGCACAAACTATTTTTTTCCATGGGTGCTATGGGTCTGGGTATGTGGATATGATCCATCTGTACTAAAATCACTTGAACTGGCTAATGACCCCATAGCAGGGTCCACAGAGAGGTCAGGAGTGAATAGGACCTGGCATATGAATTCCCCTGCCCACTTTGAAAGTGTCTTATACAATTCAAGGCTGAGCCTGCCCAAAGGGGACAAGTAGTGCCAGCTGGGATGGACTGTTTGCCGCGTTCTGTGATTGTTGGTGCAGGAACCAGCGAAACCAAATTTTGTTTCTTGACTAAATGCATGGGGTATTTTTTTGTTATTTGTTTATTGTTTTTTGAAAACCTATCTGCTTTCCCTCATGGTCCCATTCTTCTCTACAGGCTGGACTCCCTATCCAGACTACATCCCCCATGATGCATTGCAGCCATTGGACTCCCATGACGTACCATGGTTGCTTAGAAAGAAGGAATCCCATGGTGCAGATGTTGTCCAGTAAGGGAGCCTATCCTATAGCTAAACTTGGCTGAATTTGATTTTAATGTTTTAATAATTTCCATGGATAATATCAATGTTTATTTTTATGTGTTTTTTTATTTTTATTGATTTAAATTTTCACAGTGGACCAACATTATAGGGACTTAAGACAATGGACAAAGCAGTTTAATGACAGTAGCCACTGAGATGTAAAAAGTTAAAAGCTTTATACTATTAACACACAAATTGTAAAGCTAATGTGTCAAAACACACACACTCATTAAATACCCATAAATCAAATTCTAACAAGTTTTCAACAAGTGTTTTTCTTACTTTGCCTTTCTATAAATTTTGATGATTATCAGTTGAAATAGTTTTCTTTGGTGTGCGTGTGTAGTGTGAAATTGACATTTGCTGACACTTACTGATAAAAATCTAATCTTTTGAAGCCTAACCATGGAAGAAAATGTGGCCATGAGATACCACAGTGGCACTTCCAAATAGACGTTTACATTTTCAGCTGAAAGTCTGAGTTTTAGCTGAAAATTGTAGGGGGAGGGAGCTTGTTTGTTTGTCTGGTAGCCATTCCAAGGCTCAGTCTATGACTGCAAAGTTTATCCAAAACCTGCAGCCATTCCAAGGCCTGCAGCTATTCCAAGACCTAACCAGGACATACAGCTATTCCAGGGGCTAATTAAGGCCTGCAGCCATTTCAAAGCCTAACCAAAGCCTACAGCCATCCCAAGATGTGATTAAGCCAATCTAAGGCCTAATCAATGTCTGCAGCTGTTCCAAGGCCTAACCAGGGCTGGCATAAAATTCAAGGCCTAGCCAAGATCTATAGCCATTTCAAAGCCTAATCAGTGTCTATAGCCTTCCAAGGTCTAAATATGGCCTATACCCAACCTATAACCACAGCCGGCAGCTATTCTGATACCTAACCAGGCCTGCATCCATTCTAAGGCCTAATAAAGACATGCAGCCATTATACAGGCTAATTAGGGTCTGCATCTAGTGTGACCACATTTGAAATGAACCCTCACCACAAAGCAAGCCTGCCACAACCACAACCCCCAACCACAAGGCAACTCTGGAACCCCTCCCCTTCAACAGCCACTTACAGGATCTAGAGAGCTAACACATAAATATGATTAATAAGATCCCACAACTCCACATTCTTGCATGGTCAAACCGTCTCTCTCTCACACACACAGACACACACACACGATGCAGCTTGTGTGTTGGTGGGCAGACAACTGCTGTATTTTCAATCATTTTTATCTGTTATCGCTTAAATTGTGGAAGTTGGAACACTGCAGCATCTTTAGCTGGACACAGAAACTTTAAACGTTAGCTGTCCAAGTGAAGTGTGATAATAATGCAAGTCTTTAGAACCACATAAAAAAACCCCAGCAGGTTAAATTATTTTTCTGGCAACCGGCAAATCTATAAAAAAACGGACAGGCCGATCAAATAATGGCCAGGTGGTAATCCTATTTGCAGCCTTTCCAAGCTCTAGCAAAGGCCTGAAACTATTCCAAGGTCAACCAAAGCCTGGTGTCTTTACAAGGAGTAGCCAAACTTTACAACCACTGCAAGACCTAACCAATGAGAATGGTGAATTTCAATTACCAGATACATTCATTGTTTTAGTTTAAGGACAGAAGGAATCATCCAATCAGATCATCTGACAAGCTCATTATCACCCATATATTTCACCCAAATTGCCCCAGGCTGAAAAGAAATACTCAAGACATTGTCAGTGGATAGGAAATGTGTATTGGTTGTACCCATGGCTGGGATCATAATTCAGGCTACTTTCGATGCCAGCCCTGAATTCAGTCTTCAAGGCCTTGCTCTCTGTTTGTCTTATTTTCACATTTTATTTTGATGAATTTCAGACAGACATGGGACAGAGAAATTAGCAATATATTGCCTTGGGGCCTCTGCTTCTGAGCTGTGCAGAGCTATAGAGAGCAAGTCCTTTAAAGCACTTAAAGAACAAACAACAATAAATCTTTCTACAGCACCAACACTGGCTGATGGAGCATGGAGTCCAAAGCCCACTGCACACAGCTCATTTGTGGGAAAGGAATGGGTGTCAATATTTTGGCCACTTAAGTCTCAGTGTATGGGGTGAAAGGATGTTAGAAAGCTGTGCCTTTGGTATATACATACAATAGCAGTAAGGGCATCGGAAATCAATAGAGAGATTCATTACAATGACACCTTTTCTTTATTGACTTGAAACAATCTTGAAGGAGGAGCAAAGACACCATACACTGTGAAAAATACACTCACGTCCACCAAGTAAGTGTCCTGCACTCATTTAATCTGGGATGTATTGATTTAGTGGTGTATTTATTCACTTTTAGTGAGGAAAATTATCAGGAGAAATTCCAGTGAAAGTGTAAACTTTTTCCTGGTTTTAGTGCCAAAAAAACAACAATAGCCCTCCTTCTTGAACGGAATGTGATATGACAGACAGGAAAATTCATTTTTCCTAACTTTGATCCCATTCAAATAAGGGGGACAGTCTGTTCAGTCAACAGACACAGGTGTCAAGGAGAACAGATTTCCTGGATTTTGTTTCTGTGTAACCTACCAACAAATCATTCGGTCCCTTCAATCCAGTGTTTCTCAGGGAGGTATTGCTACTAACTTGATCTTTCCTCTCACTGAAACAGATTCAATTTGACCATGGTTAAGCTGCTGGTGCTCTGAGACCACTGCCTGTCATGCCATCCAAAATGGTCTAATTGTTTGTGCTACCCTGTCTGAATCCGTCTGTTGTCTCTTGTCTTATACTCAGACTGGAAGCTCTTTAGGGCAAGGACTGTCTTTTCATTCTGTTTTCACAGTGCCTAGCACAATGTGGTCTTGGGCCATGACTTGGGCTCCTAGGCACTGCTAGAAGAAATAAAGAACAAAAAGTTCTGACACATTTACTCACAAAAATACTGGTTTCCTTTGTGAATAACCCTATTGGAACTTCTTGCAGAATAAGGTACTACTCAATATGATGAAGGGTTTTAGAATATGATTGTGGTGGGGTGAGCACCCGCTCCAGCCCTGAAGGGGTTGGAAAAGCCCTGCAGAGGGCTGGAGCTCGGGAAAGGAGCAAAACCCTAACTGACTGGGGGAAGTGGCTGCAGCTGGGACCAAGCCCCAAACAGACTAACTGGGCCATATAAGAAGGCCATAGCAGCCAGAAGCTCAGGAGTCTCTCTCTGCTTGTAGAGAGGGAAGGGCCTGGCTGCTATAGAACTGAGCAGGATTCTGAGAGTAAAGCAGGGCTGGGGGAAGGCTAGAGGAGCTGGGGAGCTCCAGCCTGGAAAAAAACCCAGGCTGTGGGCCTAGCTGAGGGCCTAAGACCAGTACTGGGACTGCAGAGGGGCAGCCCAGCTATAGAGAGAGGCAGCAGGTCCCACCCAACCTTGCCTGTGATGAGTGACATATACTGAAGTCTGCCCCAGGGAGTGGGGCTAGATGGTGACTGGCAGTAGCCTTACACTGAGGTGAGGTGGGGTTAGTGGGTGGGGGTTACCCTGGGTGGAGAGACCTAGAGTGTGGGGGTACTGCTGGGGTGTGGGCAGCAACCCAGAGAAAGGGGCACTGGTGTCCTGGGAGGGGCACGGAAGCCAGTGGTAAGGTGGATCACCAGCCTGCAGGGAGCATTCCAGGATGCTGAAAGAGCTAATTCCCATGGACAACCAGCAGGAGGTGCCACAGGAGTGAGTCCACTCCCTTACAGTAATCCCAATATGATTCTGAAGTCTACCATTGGGAAAATTAATGTACATGCTAACTGTGGGTAAAGTGAACTGAGAGGCAAGGCAGATGAGATAATACTTTATTCGAGTAACTGCTGCTGGTAGAAGAGACAGAGACAAACTTTCCATCAACCAAGGCTGGTCCACACCTTGTCTCCTTCGTATCCTGGGAGCAAGACAGCTATCTCAACTGAAACATTCCTGGGTTTGCATTCAGTTCATTGGGATTTTGTAAATACAATGTGGGGAAACAGCAAACAATAAATGAAAAATAGAGCCACTTTGGTTTAGAGTGATGACAACTCACAGGCACTTTGCAAGAATGGGAAATGATAAATCTCTAATGGAATAAACAAACCCAGTCTCTGTTCTGTATGTGGAGCAAGTGCATTAGTCTTACAAATTTAACTTTTTCTTCTGATCACTGATCCAGCCTACAGGTCTCCATTTTACAAATAACTTGATTTTACTGTTCAATTGTATCTCCTTTGAATTCATCATGAAACTATTGAAACTAGAACATATTTGAAATATTGTGAACATTCTTTTAATTTTTTTTTAAACTTATGGACTCATTTGTTACTTTCTGCAAAGCTTAAAAAGGTTAGGAATGACAAACAGGTTGCTCTCAAATTATGTGTCTTTGCTGTGGTGGTAAAAAAATAAATAAAAAACATAGCAAAGGTTTTCAGCCCTACCAGGGTCATGTCCCTTTCTCTCTGCTGTGTCCATGTGATTATCTAAGACATTAATTAGGGCCAGATTGCAAAAGGTATTTGGGCACCTAATGGGATTTCCCAAAATATGTGAGCCCTAACTCACAATTGGAGTCAGTGAGTTTTGTTGCCGAGGTGGATTTGAAAATCCCACTAGACACCTTAATGTCTTTCAGAGTCAGGCCCTACCCCTAGAATGTGCCATGCCAATCACATGTCCACAGGAGATTTGAAGTATGAGACATTGAGCCACACTGAATAATACCTACTCAAAAAAATCACCCATTTCTCAAATACCAAGTAGTGTCTCAGCTGTAGCTCATCACAGCTCACCTGCCCCGGTTCCAGCTCCAGCGATCAGACACAATAAGGGGAATGAAAAACAAGGCATCTCCAAGCTGTGATTCTGCTCTGCCTTCCGCTGCCTGTGCTCCATAATTAACTCCCACCTCCTCCTTTCCCTGGCAGACTTTCACATCTCCCCTCACAAGCTCAACTCTACATGTGTTCCATGAACATACATTGCAAGTCTTAGCTTGAAGAGAAGGACTGGCTTTGCAACATCAGTTAGATGAATATGCACAGAATTGTGTTTGGCTGTCACGTTGCGAAATGGAGGGCATAGGAGTGTGTTGAGATACAAAACAGTGTCTGATTCATAGAGAATAATTGCGGGTAGGGGGTTGCAGGAAGGTAGAGGCTAGACTTTCCCCTTAATTCATTATTAAGTCTAATTATCTGCAATAACTAATGTAACTAAGAAAGCATAAACACATTTTAGAGCAGTATTTTTCTGAATGTGAAGCATTAAGACCACCAAAAATGACTAATTAAATGTACACAGATGCGCTAGAAATTCTTAAATTGTGACCAATATTGAACAATTATATTTAATGGAACTGTTTAGTAAGTACTTACTCCAAACAACAAGATAAATCAATGCAGTCTTCGAAAATCAAATATTTTATTTATTATTTTGTCTACAGCAATGCTGTCAAGGTATGATTCCCCACTCTGAACCTTAGCGTCCAAAAGATGGGGTACCTGCATGAATCCCTTCAAGCTTGATTACTAGCTTAGAAATGATAGAGCTGCCACCACCAAAAAATATAGTGTTTTGGGTCACTTTCTGGCCCCCAAACCCTTCCCTGAGGACCCCAAGACCCAAAACCCCTTCGGTCTCACAACAAAGGGAAATAAACCATTCCCCCCTCCTTTCTTCCTCCCAGATTCTCCCCTCCCTGGGTAACACTGGGAGATCCCTGTGATTCAATTCCTTGAATCTTAAAACAGAGAGGAAATTCACCTTCCCCCCCTTCTCTCCCCCTCCCAGAGTCTCCCTGAGAGAGAAACAGTGATCCTAACACAGAGAGAAATCAGGTTTTTCCTCCCCACTTCTCTCCCACCAATGCCCTGGCGAGTGCAGACCCCCTCCCCTTGGGTCTTACCCAAGAAATAAAAAAAATCAATCAAGTTCTTAAAAAGAAAAGCTTTTAATAAAAGAATGAAAAAAAGTAAAAATTGTCTCTGTAAAATCAAGATGGAATATGTTACAGGGTCTTTCAGCTTATAGACACTAGAGAGAATCCTCCCCCCAGCACAAATACAAGTTGCAGAAAACAGAGATACAATCCTTCCAGCGAAATACACATTTGCAAATAAAGAAAACAATCAAAAGACTAAACCGCCTTTCTAACTGGTACTTACTAAATTGAACAGAAGAGGCTGTTTCAGAAAATTGGAGAGTTTGTATACATGTCTGGTCCCTCTCAGAACCTACAGAGAACAAAAAAAAACCCAAAAGCACAAACAAAGGCTTCCCTCCACCAAGATTTGAAAATATCTTGTCTCCTGATTGGTCCTCTGGTCAGGTGTTCCAGGTTTACTGAGCTAGTTAACCCTTTACAGGTAAAAGAGACATGAACCCTTAACCATCTGTTTATGACAAATGCCATATAACCAATATATCTCCATGTTTCCATATACAATGTAGGTACTATGCGATGTGCATATTGAATTATATTGTATATTTACAAGCAGTTATTCTACTGAGGCTTTGCATATGTCATGTGATGCTCTACGTCTATTAAAGAGGATCATCAGGCTCAATAGGAGGAACATTTTCTGATATTACAGGTACATTTCTCTGTCATTATCCCACTTCAGCAGCATTAGTTGTATCTCCTTTCTTTATGTTAAATACTTCAGCTGTACATTTGGTGTTTACATTGTTACCATTTAACCAAACAACAGAATTTTCATAATCAACATAATCTTCAACTCCCTCTTTAAACATCAACAAATCGAGCCTTTGAATTCAATTTTTATTGCTCTTCTCTGAACTCAGTCCAGGGGCAGAGGATGAAGAGAACAGGGCTGTACAGGTGTCACTGAGTGCAGGGTGAGAAGGGGCTGGGGTGCACAAGTGCAATGAAGCTTGAAATATAGACAAGAGGATTCTGCTCATGATAGTGCAAAGATTTAAGAAAACTTGTGTCTAGGTGTAGAAAGATCACAGTCACTTTGGCTTTGTAAAGTTCCAATGTCTTCTCTGAGGCATATAAAAGTAAAAGAACATAAGAATGACCATACTGGGTCAGACCAAAAGTCCATCTAGCCGTATCCTGTCTTCTGACAGTGGCCATTGCCAGGTGCCCCAGAGGGAATGAACAGAACAGGTAATTATTAAGTGATCCATCTCCTGTTGACCAGTCCCAGCTTCTAGCACACAGAGGCTAGGGACACCATCTCTGCCCATCCAGGCTAATAACCATTGATGGACCTATCCTCCATGAATATATCTCATTATTCTTGAACCTTGTTATAGTCTTGGGCTTCTCAACTCCTCTGGCAAAGATTTCCCCAGGTTGACTGTGCATTGTGAGAAGAAATACTTTCCTTTGTTTGTTTTAAACCTGCTGCCTATTAATTTCATTTGGTGACCCCTAGTTCTTGTGTTATGGGAAGAAGTAAATAACACTTCTTTAATTCACTCTCTCCACAGCAGTTTCTCTCTTCTTTGTAACCATTTACCTTACCATTCCCCTTGTTCTTCCCTCTGTGGAATGTACCTGAGACAGAAAACATCCAACCAAACCATCCTGACTGAGTTCCTTCTCCAGGGTTTCTCTGACATCCGAGAGTTGCAAATTTTACATTTTGTGGTGTTTCTAGTAATGTATCTGACTGCTCTGATTGGGAATCTTCTCATCCTCATAGCTGTAGCTGTGGACCACCACCTGCACACCCCCATGTACTTCTTCTTGGGAAACTTATCCTTCCTAGACCTCTGTTACATCTTCGTCACCGTCCGCAAGTCCATGGCAAATTCCCTAACCAATGACAGACACATCTCTTTCTCTGGATGTGTTGCCCAAGTCTTCTTGGTGGTCACCTTTGTTATTAGTGAGATGACCCTGCTTGTGATCATGGCATACTACCGGTACGTTGCAATCTGCCATCCTCTTCATCACAGAGTCATCATGAATACAGACACCTGTGCCCAGATGGCAGCTAGTTCTTGGATTGGAAGTGCGATCTATGCAGCCTTTCACACTGGTAACACCTTTAGGTTGTCCTTTTGCCAGTCCAATGCAATTGGTCAGTTTTTCTGCTATATCCCGCAATTACTGAAGATCTCTTGCGCTGGTACTCACCCTAATGAAACTTTGCTTCTTGCCTGTGTTATATTCTTGTGTTTCATTTGCTTTGGTTTAGTTATTGTGTCTTACACTCACATCTTCTCCACTGTGCTAATGATCCCTTCAGCGCAGGGTAAGTCTAAATCCTTCTCAACCTACTTACCACACATGATTGTAGTTGATTTGTTTCTTAGCACCAGAATGTTTACGTACATGAAACCAAATTCAGGGTCTTCTACATGCTACAACCTGCTTGCTGCTGTTCTCTATACCGTGTTTCCTCCAGCCATGAACTCTCTTATCTACAGCCTGAGAAACAAGGAAATTAAAGAGGCTCTAAGGAAAAGAGGAGACATGAAGAAAAGATTATTTTTAATAACTCTCGGAAACTAAGCCTGTTTTAGTTTGAGGAGCCACAGGTTCAGAAGAAAGATTTAGCGAAGAGTGTAAGAATAACCAACAGTGAGCCGGCATTTGCCTGTAGACTTTGGGAGAGGGCAAATGGTAGAGTTACAAGTAGAGTTACATTCCCAGATAATGATTCAGAGAGAGACTCTGTAATCTCTTGTATGACAACATGGGAAGACAGGGGATCTCTACAATGTGGAGCACAGCGAGTCCACAACTGAGGTTGTCTTGATAGAAATACTGTCAAATTCCTGGACTGCCTGGGCTAGTTCTGACTGTTCCCTCATTGTGAGGTCTTGAAATTGAATTCTAAATTATTCTTGGAATTCAAGTTATGGGTCTTTTCCGTCCAAACCTGCCCTAGATCCCGCAACATCTGTTGACTCTAATTGTCTCCATGAGGAGATTTCAGGACTCCTAGTGTTTCTTCGGGTGCCATCTTTCCTGGGAGAATAGGTTGCATTTTTCATATTTCGCAGTGCAGTGAGCATGGATCAGGATTAACAGGAAGAAGAGCACTATGTAAATTCAAAAGCTAGTCTTTCACCAGTAGAAGTTGGTCAAATAAAAGATATTACCTCATCCACCTTGTCTCTGTAAGAAGGGATAAAGAGAGATATAGCTTGTATGGAGTAACCCAAGTGGCTCCAGTCTGTTACCATGGGATAACTAAGTACTAAAGGCCAGATAGTTGCAGGTATTTAGGAACCGAGTGGGACATTTAAAAGCATTCAGGTGCCTAATTCCCATTGATTTAAATGGCAGTTACGTGCTTAGATATTTTTGGAAATCCCACTAGGCACCTAAAGACTTAAAAATATGGCCCTAAGTCATTTCCATCTGAGAGCAGTTCAATGAGCCTGATGTCTCAGCTCTGATATGAACTCAGGAGGTATTCTCATAGAAATGAAAATGATGGACAATCAGCCATACTGGGTGGCCTTTGCCAGTCATTTTCCTAGAAACTCAAACACCACACAGTGCAGGACAGAATGCCTTGGGAGAGACTATATTCCTCTTTCAGCACTGGAAGTGATGTCTCCATAAGGGAGTTTGGGGGTCATGGGCAGGGCCATCTGGTGGAGCTGCCGTGGTCTGTGTTACATCTGATGTGTGGATACTGAGAGCACGTTCATCCTCCAGGGCTGTCAACTCAGCACAACAAAACCAAACAAAAAAATTAAAAAAAGAGCTAGAAAAAGCTTTAATTTAGTTGTCTGTCAGATAGTCATACATCAACATCCCCTCATTCACTAGAGTTGTTGCCCTTATTTTACTGCATCCTCAGAAGTGGCTGTGACCCTGGGGAGAAGAAACAGTCTAAAGTTTGGCAGAGAGTAAAGGGAGTGAATTATTCGTCCCACCCAGCTTTGCATGCCATTTGTTTTAGGGGAAAATGCTGCAGAAATGTTTGCTGTCTTGCCTTGGGTTCTGATTGCCAGTGCTTGAGACAAATTTTCTCCCTGGGAAATGGGCATTGGAGTTGGGATGAGATTCTTGGAAAAGGACATTCCCCTGTGTGCTCCGTGGTTCTCTTATTTGGGGACTTGAGCATATGTGTAAAAGTAAATCACCCTGAGAATATATCACTAGTTTCTCTCCCATTGGAAACCAATTTGTAAAGCTCCAGGCACCTACAACCACTTGGCAGCAGCGGGGATGGGGGAGAAGTGGTAGTGTCAGAATGGGACGCTGGTGTCAGAAGAAAGGGAAACAGCACTTTGAATTTCATTTCACTGTGGAAATGGTGAGGAGGAGGAGAAGGGAATGGGAGAAAAAGAAGAATAGAGGGGAAAGTTCATTGCTCTGGGATAGAATTTTCAAAGATTGGAGGTTCAGTTCCCAGTGAAGATAATTGGCGCTGTGGACTCAGCTCTCATAGGTCTCTTTGAAAAGCCCGGGCATCAGATGGCCATTCAAGTTCCTCTATTAACTTCCTTAACCGCAATTGTCAGTCCATTATCTGTGTACCAGGGTGCAGCTATGCATTACTCCTCAGGCGAAACTCCCATAGAAGATAATGCATGTTTCAGGTGACTAGAAAATGAGTAGGGGCTGCAGGTTGACTTATGCTCCAAAAACCTTAGAGTGACATCTATAGAGTTTTACAAACCACAGCAGCTTCAAAGCCCAGGTCTACAATCCAGCCGCAATCCAAGTCTTTATGTCTACATAGCTTTTCTTAGCACCTTAGTGTGACCCCTGTTACACTGAGTCTATAGATCCAGATTCAAATTTGCTTCCATACATTTTAACACAAGAGTACAACTATTACTTGGGATACTTGGGGGAAAATGTCCATCCTGAATTCTTTGAAGATTATGGTGAGGAATAATAACCTCCAGATCTGCAGATATGACCCCTATGAGGTTATAGACAACTACAAATTCTATCCTGAGTATGATAGAAACCCCTAAAATTACAGCTGATCAAAAATTTCCTGACACAAAGTTCAGAAAATGTGATTTCATCTCAACTGAAACTTTCCAGGGGAAAATTCCAGTCTCACTGATTGTTCACACTGTTGTTGTAGTTGCGTTGGGCCAAGAATATGAGAGAAACAGGGTATGTGGAAGGTAGAAAGTTTCAAGCTTCACAGAGCTCTTCTTCAGGTCTGGGGCAAGAAAGTAGAGTGTCTGAGCTAAATACAACTTGGGACCAATTGTTAAGCATATGTAGTAATCAGTATTGCCAACTCCAAATGTTCAAAAATTGTGAGTCAGTCTCCCCAAAAAACATATCAGCTTTAAAATAATGAGATTACATAAAAATAGAGTTGGTGTTTTTATTTGCTGTCTGCTTTTTAAGTCTTTAGAATGCACTGGGGTCACGGGTTGAAGCTCTCCCCACAGCCACACATACTTTTTCCTTTAAGAATGAAGGCTGAAGTCATCATAGATCCACTTGACTCCAGGAGATGGGGCTTTAAGGAAAACACTAATGATCATGAGATAAGACAAAATCATGAGATCTGGCAACACAGGATAATGCATGTTGGAGGAGGCCACTTGAAATGAAAAGGAAATTTGGGGATTAGATTGTTATGCATAAGGTGAATAATTAAGGGTTCTGTTGCAAATTTTTGTAATGAGCCATAAAGTCAGTGTCCCTGTTCAGTTCAGGACCCAGGCTCTCCCACTACCATTACATCCCCACTGACTGTCCAAGCAGGGCTGCCCAGAGGGGGGCAAGCGGGGAAATTTGCCCCAGGTCCCAGGCCCCATAGGTGCCCCCACTAGAGTTTTTCAGGGGCCCTGGAGCAGGGTCCTTCACTCAGTCCAGGGGCCCTGGAAAACTCTTGTGGGGCCCGGGCCCCAGAGCTTCTTCCCCTCTGGGTCTTTGGTGGCAATTTGGCAGTAGGGGGGGGTCCTTCTGCTCTGGGACCCACCGCTGAAGTGCCTCAAAGACCCACGGCTGGGGGACCTTCCACCCCAGGACCCGCCACCAAAGTGCTGGGTCTTCAGCAGCAATTTGGCAGCGGGGGCCCCCTGCCGCCAAAGACCCCAGGCCCCCTGAATCCTCTGGGCTGCCCTGGCTCTATGCAATGCTCAGTGAGCAAGAGTATGAAAAGGAAAGATTCTCCCCCTCCGTAGTGCTTGTAACAGGATAATGCACAGAGTGAAGCGCTCTGAGAGGAGAAGCAAAGGTCCTGAGCTCATCCAGGGAGTCTGCAGGAGAAGCAGGAATTGAACTCAGAACTCATGACACACAAGCTCAGGCTAGCCCATCTGCTGATGAACGAACAAAGTTGATTGCATCTCATGGTGCCTTTCACTAGGGTGCTCCACTCTGACCCAACAGACATGGCAGTGGGAAGAAGCTGCATCCTTACTTATATGAACACAGGAAAATGAGGCCTTGCATAAGTTTTTCAAAGTGATTAGTGATTTGTGGTCCCTCAAGTTGGGCACACAAAATAATGGGACACTTTGAAATGAGCCTGATTTTCAGGACAGATCCTCAGCACTTTCTAAGTATCAAGACCCTTTAAGGAGTCTCAAGTTGGACACCTAAAATCTCCAGTCACTTATGAAATTTTAGGCCAATGTGCTAAAAAAAACCCTGGCTTATTTTGGGTGGTCTGTATTAAGTTCCTTTTGAGCATGAGAACATACCGCCCAAAGTTGTCTGTTATTTACAAACATTTACATCAAGATGGGCAAGTCCTTGATGCAACTTGGAGAATGGTTTCCCTCATTTAGGAGCAGAAAGGCGCCCTCTAGGGAGAGGCTGAAATGCAGTGAAGAGTGTGATGGGGTAGAGAGATGGGAATAGTGGATTTAGTGTAGATACAGAGATCCTGGTAAGAATCCTAGTGCCATAAAAAAATAGGTCAAGATGTGGAATAGTGAAGAATCAGTGAGTTCATTCTACATTGGAGTAATATTAATCAGTTTTCTATTTTTACATTCTGCAGCATGTTATTTCAGCTATGATTCCATAGCACACGGCAGAATCAATTACATATTTCTCCAGAGGCCCATGGGGGCAATGACATTTTGGGGACTAATTCAACCCAGTGAGGGCCTAGGACACCTCTGCCCTGCAACCTTGAGTGCCTTACAATGCCCTGCTGATGTAGCTCCCACCTAGGCTGCTCACAAAATAGCCACTTGCATGCAAGTCACACCCCATGGGTCTGTGTATAGCTGCACTCTGCCACACAACCTGGCTTACGCCAGCCTTAGTTACCACATGGTGGGTGACCCCAATATGCTCCCAGTCCTGAACTTCCCACCTGCTAAAACTGTGTATTCTGTACTGCATTGTCCAGCCCTCTCCCAGACAGTTCAGATAAGAAAGGTCTGTTGTCCCAGTAAGGGAATATACAACAATCTGCAGTCTGGTGTGGAGGGAGGATTGTAAAGGGTGTACACTTAGAGCACTGCAGCATCACAGCTGCATCAGCGTAGCTGCATAAGTGTTCCACTTAGCAAAGATGCTACCTAAGCCAACAGGATAGCTTCTCCCATCAGCACAGGTACTCTGCCTCCCTGAGAGATGGAAGCTATGTCAACAGGAGAAATCCACAACCCTGAGCGATGTAGTTGTATAGACATAAGTTTGTCCAGTAGACCAAACCTCAGATGCAGATCTGTTTATGCCAACCCCCGTTCCTTGCCAAAGAATGGCCACTTGATAGGGGATGGCTCATCAGTTTTGATGACACCTGGCCAGGTGTCAGCTTGTTCTTGGTCTTTGAGAAACAGCTCTAGTGTATAGCCACCTGACCGTGCCTCCACATAGGAGCCACAGGGCTGTAACCCCCTTCTGCACCCCAAATCCCTCTTCTCCAGCCCCACATCAGAGCCCACACCCCCAGCCAAAGCCCTCACCCCCCAATACACCCCAATGCCCTGTCCCATCCTGGAACTCCCTTCCACACCCTAAACCACTCATTTCTGGCCCTACCCCAGAACCCACACCCCCGGCCCTGAGCCCATATCTCCTCCCACACCCCAACCTCCTGCCTCAGCCAGAGCCCACTTCCATACTCTGAACCCTATGGCTATACCCCTCATGCCATAGCCTCCTCTTTCACCACAAACCCATCATTCTGGGCCGCACCCCAAAGCCTCCACCCCTAGCTGGAGCCCTCACCCCCTCCTGCATCCCAATCCACTGCCTCAGCTCTGTGAAAATGAGTGAGTGACTGAGGGTGGGGAGAGCGAGAAACAGGGGGAGGGGTGATGGAGTGAGTGGTGGGCGGGGCCTCTGAAGAGGGGCAGGGTCGTGGAGGAGGGGCGGGCAAGAGTGTTCAGTTTTGTGCTAGTAGAAAGTTGGAACATTTCTGTCAGTAGATAGCAAATACATGTTTATTTTACTCATGACTGGGATTATAACTCAGGATGCTTGGGGTACAAGCCCTGAGTTCAGTCCTCTAGACCTTGGTCTCTGTCTTTGTTCGCACTTTATTTTAATGAACTGCAATAACACATGGGATGGAGAAGTTAGATTTTGCCCTGGGGCCTCTGCTTGGGGCCTTGCTCTGTGCAGGGCTCTGGAGAGCATGTCCCATAGTCCCTGGAAGAATAGACCTGGATAAATCTCCTTCCTCAGCCCCAGGAATTTTTTACTGATAGTAGAGGTGTGATGACAGATTTTTTTTATTGACCGTGAGGTTGGAGGAGGAAAGACACCATATATTGGAAGAAATCCACATACATCAGCACAGTAAGTGTCCTGCACTCCTTGAATCTTGGCTGTATTAATTTGTTGGAAATTTATTTAATTTCAATGAGGAAAATTAACAGACAAATTCCAGTGAATACGTAAACTATTTCCTGTTTTTACTGCTAAAAGAAAATCACTTTCTTAAACGAGATGCATTCCTTTAAAATCATTATTTTTATTGCATGTTTGATCTTTGGCATTATAACTATAATTACAATTCTCTGAAGTGGAAGATGTATCTCTCGCTCTCTCACTCTCTCTTTTTCTCTCTCTATCTGTACTTGTGTGTTGGGATAGGACAGGGTGTCCCATTCACGTGAATAATTTGATGATTTTTCTCCAGGACGATACAGAACACACTTTCCCCTTAACTCATCATCTCCTTGCTTTTAAGTTTTGTGTTGGTTAAATTGGGATTAATTGTCTGAAGTAATTAATGTACCCCTTAAAAAAATGCACAAATTGCAGCATTACTATTAAAATAACATGAAGCATTAAGACCACAGGAAATTAGTCATTAAATCAATTTATGCACATGTACTCTAACAGTCTGAAATTATTCTGACCTGTATTGAACCATTAAAATTTAGTATACACCTTTTAAGAGCAACTTTAACTAGGAACAAAAAGACATATCAGTTCACTCTCTCAACATCAATATTTTATTATATATTTGATCCGCAGCAATGCTCAGATGTACAATATAATTCAATATCTGCATCACATATTTCCTACTTTGCATATGGAAACATGCAGACATATAGCAGAAATTTACCATTGATTTTGTCTCCTCTGGTGCTGAGCGTGCCCATGCTCTAAGTCTATTTTAGAGGCTCATGGGCCTCAATATCAGGTTTTGTTTTCTGATATAGACTCATAGATTCTAGGACTGGAAGGGACCTCGAGAGGTCATCGAGTCCAGTCCCCTGCCCTCATGGCAGGACCAAATACTGTCTAGACCATCCCTAATAGACATTTATCTAACCTACTCTTAAATATCTTCAGAGATGGAGATTCCACAACTTCCCTAGGCAATCTATTCCAGTGTTTAACTACCCTGACAGTTAGGAACTTTTTCCTGATGTCCAACCTAAATCTCCCTTGCTGCAGTTTAAGCCCATTGCTTCTTGTTCTATCATTAGAGGCTAAGGTGAACAAGTTTTCTCCCTCCTCCTGATGACACCCTTTTAGATACCTGAAAACTGCTATCATGTCCCCTCTCAGTTTTCTCTTTTCCAAACTAAACAAACCCAATTGTTTCAGCCTTTCTTCATAGGTCATGTTCTCAAGACCTTTAATCATTCTTGTTGCTCTTCTCTGGACCCTCTCCAATTTCTCCACATCTTTCTTGAAATGTGGTGCCCAGAACTGGACACAATACTCCAGTTGAGGCCTAACCAGCGCAGAGTAAAGAGGAAGAATGACTTCTCGTGTCTTGTTTACAACACACCTGTTAATGCATCCCAGAATCACGTTTGCTTTTTTTGCAACAGTATCACACTGTTGACTCATATTAAGCTTGTGGTCCACTATGACCCCTAGATCTCTTTCTGCCATACTCCTTCCTAGACAGTCTCTTCCCATTCTGTATGTGTGAAAGTGATTGTTCCTTCCTAAGTGGAGCACTTTGCATTTATCTTTATTGAACTTCATCCTGTTTACCTCAGACCATTTCTCCAGTTTGTCCAGATCATTTTGAGTTTTGACCCTGTCCTCCAAAGCAGTTGCAATCCCTCCCAGTTTGGTATCATCTGCAAACTTAATAAGCATACTTTCTATGCCAACATCTAAATCGTTGATGAAGATATTGAACAGAGCCGGTCCCAAAACAGACCCCTGCGGAACCCCACTTGTTATACCTTTCCAGCAGAATTGGGAGCCATTAATAACTACTCTCTGAGTACGGTTATCCAGCCAGTTATGCACCCACCTTATAGTAGCCCCATCTAAATTGTACTTTCTTAGTTTATCTATAAGAATATCATGCGAGACCGTAGATAAACTAGGAAAGTATATTCCTACTACATTTCCCTGTCTTAATTCTGTCCCATCAGTTCTACTTGTCCCTCCTTTCTTTGTGTTAAATAGTTCATCTTCCTGTTTGATGTTCACATTCTGAAGTTACTATTTACTACACATTTCAGTTTTCTAAATTTTCTTCCTAAATCAACAAATACAGTCTTCAAGTTCATTTTTTATTGCTCATCTCTGAACTGAGTCCATGTTTCCAAAATATTTTTGTCACTGAGTTGTCAAGAGGACTATTAATTTCACTGCATTGGGTTGTACCCGAGGAATTGGCCTGAAGCTATAAACAGCTAAAACACATGGAACAAATATTGAAAATCCTATTGCTTCATATTTCACAAACAATACTGGACATGATATAAGAAAATGGCCTAGAGGTAGAACCCAGGAAGATGGATTAGATGATCTAATAGATTTTTCCATCCTTTACTTCTCTGAATCGTTGATTAAGATCACACTTCAGTTTTCTAAATTTTCTTCCTAAATCAACAAATACAGTCTTCAAATTCATTTTTTATTGCTCATCTCTGAACTCAGTCCATGTTTCCAAAATATTTCTGACACTGAGTTGCCAAGAGGACTATTAATTTCTCTGCATTGGGTTGTACCAGAGGAATTGGCCTGAAGCTATAAACAGCTAAAACACATGGAACAAATATTGAAAATCCTATTGCTTCATATTTCACAAACAACACTGGACATGATATAAGAAAATGGTCTAGAGGTAGAACCCAGGAAGATGGATTAGATGGTCTAATAGATTTTTCCATCCTTTACTTCTCTGAATCGTTGATTAACATCATAAAGAGACAAAGTACCAAGTCTTCCATGTGGGATACAATGCCTGAAGAGATACACAGATATTCTTCATTGAGGCATATCTTTGTCTGTAAAAATATAGACTGAGATTTTCAAAGTCATCTAATGGATTTGGATGATCAATTATTAATGATAATGCAGAATGGACTTCTAAACCTCTTTAGCCACTTCGAAAATCTCAACTTTGGTCACACAGATGTCACTGAGGGCAGAAAATGAATGGAGTTGTGTGGGATAGAGTGTTGTTATAAACAGATAGTAGGAGTTAATAGAACAGAAGTACTTTATATCTCTTTTGCTTGTAAAGGGTTAACAAGTTCTGTAAGTCTGGCTGTCAACTGACCAGAAGACCAATCAGGGGACAGGATATTTTCAAATCTTGAAGGAGGGAAGTTTTTGTGTGTGCTGTTAGATTTTGGTTGCTGTTCACTCTGGGGGCTCAGAGGGATCAGACGTGCAACCAGATTTCTCTCCAATCTCTCCGATACAGGCTCTTATAAGTTCAGAATAGTGAGTACTAGGTAGATAAAGCAAGTTAGGCTTATGTTTGTTTTCTTTATTTGCAAATGTGTATTTGGTTGGAAGGAGTTCAAATTGGTATTTTGCTGAAAAGATTTTAATTTGTACTTGTATTCTTAGGCTGGAAGGGTATTCCCAGTGTCTATAGCTGAAAGACCCTGTACCTATTCCATTTTTTAAATTTACAAAGATAATTTTAACTGTTTTTTCTCTCTTTAATTAAGAGCTTTAATTACGAACTTGATTGTTTTTTTTATTCTGGTGAGACCCCAGGGGACTGGGTCTGGATTCACCAGGGAATTGGTGGGGAGAAAGGAGGGAAGGAAGAGAGAGAGGTTAATTTTCTCTCTCTGTGTTAGGATTACTTTCTCTCTCAGGGAGAGTCTGGCAGGGGGAGAGAGAAGGAGGGGGAAAGGTGAATTTTCCTCTCTGTTTTAAGATTCAAGGAGTTTGAATCACAGTAATCTTCCAGGGTAACCCAAGGAGGGGAAGCCTGGGAGAGGCAATGGTGAGGGAAAGGGTTTACTTTCCTTGTGTTAAGATCCAGAGGGTCTGGGTCTTGGGGGTTCCCGGGCAAGATTTTGGGGGGACCAGAGTGTACCAGGCACTGGAATTCCTGGTTGGTGGCAGCGCTACAGATTCTAAGCTGGTAATTGAGCTTAGAGTAATTCATGCTGGTACCCCATCTTTTGGACGCTAAGGTTCAGAGTGGGGAATTATACCATGACAAGTGTAAAATAAGTGTTTAGCATTTTTGTCACTAGGGGAGGAATTTGAAGGCAGCTGGGTTGCACAGATGTCAGTAGGTGTGGGATTTAAAAGTGTGATACATCAGGTGTAAGTGAGGGCAAAACTGTGCTTGTATTTGAAACTTAGCTAAGAATGCTGTTGCTGAAGCATATAAATGAACCAGAAGACCATACATGCTAATCTACTATAGCTGTGTTGCTTCTACAATTTTAACAGGAAAAGAAATAATATAACTCATTTTGGTCAGTAGAGTCAGCAGATATAATTTGGAATATATACAGTTAGTCTATTGAATAAAAGATACATTTTCTAAACAGTCATCTTTCAAAATAAAACCTCCTCTTAACCAAAATAAAAAATGTACATCCATATAGCAAGTAAAATTAATGGAGAGTCCATTTGTAGTTCTTCAGTCCCCTGTATCTTCTGTGCTACGCAATATGTATAACCAGTTTATCTTCTTCTTTCTTTCTTTCCATGTCCATTCCTCTACAGAGTGTGTCCCAGGCAAGAAATGTCCAACCAAACCACCCTGACCGAGTTTCTTCTCCTGGGGTTTTTTGATGTCCGGGAGCTGCAGATTCTACATTTTGTGGTATTTCTAGTCATTTACCTGGCAGCCCTGGTGGGGAATCTGGCCATCATCATGGTTGTAGCCCTCAACCACCAACTTCACACCCCTATGTATTTCTTCCTTGGAAACTTGTCCTTCCTAGATCTCTGCTACATCTCTGTCACAGTCCCTAAATCCATGGCCAATTCCTTAACCAACACCAGTATGATTTCTTTCTCTGGTTGTGTTGCTCAAGTCTTTTTGGTTATCACCTTAGCTTTTGCAGAGATGATTCTTCTCGTGGTCATGGCGTATGACCGCTATGTTGCTATCTGTCGTCCTCTACATTACAATGTGATCATGAGCAAGACAATGTGTGCCCAGATGGCGTCTGGGTGCTGGATCAGTGCTGTCCTCTATTCGGTGATGCACACGGGTAACACATTTAGGTTACCTTTCTGCCACTCCAATGTTATTGGGCAGTTCTTCTGCAATATCCCACAGCTACTAAAGATCTCTTGCTACGATACATCAGCTAATGAAATTTTGGTTATTGTCTGTGTTTTATTTTTTGGTTTCCTTTTTGTTGTTTCAATATTTGTATCCTATATTCACATCTTCTCCACCATTCTAAGAATCCCTTCCACACAGGGCAAGTACAAAACCTTCTCCACCTGCCTGCCCCACCTGATTGTATTTTCGTTATTTATGAGCACCACAATGTTCACCTACATGAGACCAAAGTCAATGTCCTCACTGTATCAGGAGCTGCTGGCTGCGGTGTTTTACTCTGTGGTGCCACCACTGTTGAATTGGATGATTTATAGCCTGAGAAATAAGGAGATAAAAGATGCCCTGGGGAAAATGCTACATAGGGTAGTCTTGATCAAAAATTAATCATGAAACCATGTCAAGGCAGCAGCATGTGCAGTGACAGCAAATCCAGGCAAGGCTTCCTCTAGCTCTCCACAGCCAGAAGGATGGCAGAGGTGCATTAAATTAAATTTTCAGGTAGTGTTCATTTCTCATCACGGTCTAGTGCACACTTTTGTTTTCAAACCCCATCACTTGGAGCAAGAGCTTACACACTCACAAGACATTATCGCTTCATTATAGCCTGAAATATCCCATGGCTGAGTGTTGGGAATTGCAAGTTTCTTCATGCAATATTGAAGCTTGAATAATATTGAATAATAAAGCCATTACCATATTTCAGTAATGAAATAATCTATGCTGGCAAATGTGTCTAGGGCTTTAGTACCCCTAACTGTCATTGATACACCTGCAAAAGTTTCTAATGTATGTGATTCTGTATGATTGAAGTATGACATTTGTATCGTTGATATTGCCACTGTTTTACAGTACAACGTATCTTGTGTAAAGTATATTATGTACCATGTCAATAGAAAAGTTATGATTTGCTAAATAAGATTATCGTATTTAAATCCAGGTATCATCACTGTATCTAAAGTTATGAATATTGGTTATACATCTGTGTCTCAAATGCATTTGTTCCTGGGGTAACACTCTGTCAAGGTATAATTCCCCTCTCTGAACCTTAGCGTCCAAAAGATTGGGTACCAGCATGAATTCCTCTAAGCTCAATTACCAGCTTAGAACCTGTAGCGCTGCCACCAACCAGGAATTCCAGTTCCTGGTACACTCTGGTCCCCCCAAAACCTTGCCTGGGGACCCCCAAGACCCAGTCCCTCTGGATCTTAACACAAGGAAAGTAAACCCTTTCCCTCACCGTTGCCTCTCCCAGGCTTCTCCTCCCTGGGTTACCCTAGAAGATCACTGTGATTCAAACTCCTTGAATCTTGAAACAGAGAGGAAAATTCACCTTTCCCCCTCCTTCTCTCTCCCCTGGGGTCTCACCAGAATAAAAAACAATCAGGTTCTTAAACAAGAAAAGCTTTTAATTAAAGAAAGAAAAAACAATAAAAATTATCTTTGTAAATTTAAGATGGAATAAGTACAGGGTCTTTCAGCTATAGACACCGGGAATACCCTTCCAGCCTAAGTATTCAAGTACAAATTAAAATCCTTTCAGCAAAATATAAATTTGAACTCCTTCCAACAAAATACCAATTTGAACTCCTTCCAACCAAATACACATTTGCAAATAAAGAAAACAAACATAAGCCTAACTCGCTTTATCTACCTAGTACTCACTATTCTGAACTTATAAGAGCCTGTATCGGAGAGATTGGAGAGAAACCTGGTTGCACATCTGGTCCCTCTGAGCCCCCAAAATGAACAACAACCAAAAACTAACAGCACACACAAAAACTTCCCTCCCTCAAGATTTGAAAGTATCCTGTCCCCTGATTGGTCCTCTGGTCAGGTGACAGCCTGGCTCCCTGATCTTGTTAACCCTTTACTGGCAAAAGAGAGATGAAGTACTTCTGTTCTATTAACTCTTACTTATCTGTTTATGACACACTCACATCCAGTTTCACCAGTCCATTGTTAATGGACTATTCAAGCTTGATGGCTTCCTAAAGGCACTTCACTCTAACAGTGGGCCAGAGAAGAAACTCATCTCTCCTCTTAAGCTTTCCTGTGGATACCTCAGCCGCAATACGGATAATGGCTGGTTCTGTGAGTCACCAAAACACGTAAGGATATGTGATATGCTCATATGACCCTGGATTCCATCTTAGGCCAGTAACTTTCCACGAACAGAGACTGTGAGCTGTGTTTGAGCCAGTAAATTTACAGGCACTTGGCAAAGGGTATAAAAAACCCTGAGATGACTCTATTTTGCCTTTTTCCTGCCCTGATTCTCTGGACTGTGGATTTACAGCAAAAAGGAGCATTTTGAACTGTGAACTGAGGACCTTCCAATCTTTTGTAAGCTACCAGAGAGACTTTACAAGCCAGCAGTCTAAACCATCGCTGCTATAAACCTGATATAAGGAGTTTGCAATTATTGTATGTGTATGATCTGTTAACTATTATTAACTCTCTTATTCTTTCTTTTATTTTTACACTTTTAGCTTTTAGTTACTAAAGGTTTGGTACCAACATGATGATTGGGTAGATCTGAGGTGTATATTGACCAGGCTAAGTGGCTGATATCTTGAGATCGGAAGGACCCTATGTTTTGTGAAATTGGCTTTCAGTAACCACTCATCACAGAGTCCAGTCTCTGTATGCCTAAGGAGACTGCATTATTGACTTCCTGTTAACCAAAATGTGGTGAAACAGAAGTTTACTAATGTTCCTGGCCTGCTGTAATTTAATGATAGAATAACCTCCAGTTTGGGATGAGTCTGCCCTATTTCTCAGCAGTTTCTCCTGAATTTGGAGTTCTCAGCTGTGACTCACTGAGGCAAGGTAACAATGTAGACCTAGCCGAAGGACTGTGGGAAACAAGGAGATAAAAAAGTGTGCTGAGAAAATTGACAGGGAAGGTATTTTTCACCAAGAAAAATTAATTCCCTGTATCACACTCTCTGGCTACAACTACACAGCACAGTGACGATGTGTAACATATCTGTAGCTACACACAACAATGAAAAGCAAGTGATGTGTAGCTTCATGTGTCAGTGACAGATAGTCACTGCTTTGTATAGTTGTGGGAGGCACTGCTTGGGCATGTAGAGAGCTGTGTAGGCAGACCCTAAGATTTTGGTCTGCCTTTACTCACCTCAACAGGGCCTCATTGTCTACTCTACCTGTGTGCCGTTGTCATAAACATATAGTTAAAGGTTAATTCCTCTTTTACCTGTAAAGGGTTAAGAAGCTCGCACAACTTAGCTGACACCTGACCAGAAGGACAAGGAGACAAGATACTTTAAAATCTGGAAGGGGGAAAAATTCTTTTGTCTGTGTGTATATTTCCTCTTCTTGTATTTCTCCTCTCATCCCTCTGTAAATAAATATCTCCCTTTGTCATATCCATTGTACTTTTCCTGTGGGTGGATGTGTTCACTCTGGGGGCGGGGGTTGGAACAGGTGCCCCTGGGGTGGAAGGGATTTTCCCTCCTGCATTCCTGCGTGCACCTTCTCTTGGCCAGAGCTGCCTGCAGAGCAGACTCCATCTTGGCCATGAGGGTGCTAAAGATACATATAATTAGGAAGGCCAAAAAGGAATTCGAAGAACAGCTATCTAAAGACTCAAAAAGTAACAGCAAGGTTTTTTTTAAGTACCTGAGAAGCAGACAGCCTGCTAAACAACCAGTGGGGCCACTGGATGATCGAGATGCTAAAGGAGCACTCAAGGACAATAAGGCCATTGCAGAGAAACTCAATTAATTCTTTGCATTGGTCTTAACTGCTGAGGATGTGAAGCAGATTCCCAAACCTGAGACATTATTTTTAGGTGAAAAATCTGAGGAAGTGTTCCAGATTGAGGTGTCATTAGAGGAGGTTTCATAACAAACTGACAAACTAAATAGTAACAAGTCACCAGGTCCAGATGGTATTCACCCAAGAGTTCTGAAGAAACTCAAATGTGAAATTGCAGAACTACTATCTGTGGTTTGTAGTCTATCATTTAAATCAGCTTCTGTACCAAATGACTGGAGGATAGCTAATGTGATGCTCCAGAGGTGATCCCAGAAATTACAGACAGGTAACCTTACTTCAGTACTGGGCAAACTGGTTGAAACTATAATAAACAACAAAATTGTCAGACATATAGACAAACATAATTTCTTGGGGAAGAGTCAACATGGTTTTTGTAAAGGGAAATCATGCCTCACCAATCTACTAGAATTCTTCAAAGGGATAAACAAGCATGTGGACAAAGGAGATCCAGTGTACTTATTTAATGTACTTAGATTTTCAGAAAGCCTTTGACAAGGTCCCTCACCAAAGGCTCTTAAGCAAGGTAAGCTATCATGGGATAAGAGGGAAGGTCCTATTATGGATCAGAAACTGGTTAAAAGACAGGAAACAAAGGGTAGGAATAAAAAGGATGTTCAAAACTGGATGACTGGGCAACAAAATGGGAGATGAAATTCAGTGTTGATAAAGGCCAAGTAATGCACATTGGAAAACATAATCCTAACTACACATATAGAATGATGTGGTCTAAATTAGCTGTAACCACACAAGAAAGAGATCTTGAAGTCATTGTGGATACTTCTCTGAAAACATACAGTCAATGTGCAATGGCAGTCAAAAAAACAAACACAATTCTTGAATCATTAAGAAAGGGATAGATAATAAGACAGAAAATATCGCGTTGCCTCTATATAAATCCATGTAATACCCACCTCTTGAATGCTGCACGCAGATGTGATAGCCCCATCTCAAAAAAGATATATTGGAATTAGTAAGGGTTCAGAAAAGGGCAACAAAAATGATTAGGGGTATGGAACAGCTGCCATATGAGGAGAGATTAATAAGACTGGGACTTTTCAGCTTGGAAAAGAGATGACTAAGGGGGGATATGCTATACATTTAAAAAATCATGACTGATGTGGAGAAAGTCAATAAGGAAGTGTTATTTACTCCTTCTCATAAGACAAGAACTAGGGGTCACCAAATGAAATTAACAGGCAGCAGATTTTCAACAAACAAAAGGAAATTTTTTTTTCACACAATGCACATTCAACCTGTGGAACTCCTTGTCAGAGGATGTTGTGAAGGCCAGAATTATAACAGGGTTAAAAAAAAGAACTAAATAAGTTCATGGAGGGTAGGTTCATTAATGGCTATTAGCCAGGATGGTGTCCCTAGCCTCTGTTTGTCAGAAACTGGGGATGGATCTCTTGACAATTACCTGTTCTATTCATTCCCTCTGGGGCACCTGGCATTGCCACTGTTGGAAGACAGGATACTGGGCTAGATGGACTTTTGGTCTGACCCAGTCTGGGCATTCTTATGTTCCCTTGGTAATATTTTTTCAACATCCCAAAGTTACTAAATCTGTTCTCGTCTGATACACATGATTTGGATGATTCCCCTGGGATTTTTTCTGATTCATCTGCTTCTTTTTAATAATTGTGTTCTGCATTTGCTGCTTGAGTTCCTTCTATATAAGACCAGAATAAACCTTTTGCCACCTGCCCATCAGTCTTGTCATTCTTTTTATTTTCCTTAGCATTGTTATATCACATGATAGTCAAGCTTAGTATAGTCTCTGAACCATGAACTGTTATATATATTTCTGTGTTTTATTTTAATATAATATAAAAGTGAAAACAAAATTAATCAAAAAGATATAGTTGAAACAAAATGTTCTACCATAATCAAAGCAAAACAAGAGAGTTAAAATATTCCTCAAAAGTGTTGATGAGATTAACACTTTCCAACAAACATTTGTGTTTCGATAGCACTGCATTTCCCAGTGGAAAACTGTTCCAGCCAAAGGATTTTTCAAAACCATTTCTGGTGAAGCTAAGTGCCTTATTACCATGAGGAAGGTCACATTTAAATTGTCATCCTATTTTTCACTCCCTTCCAGCCCTACTTTCATGCTAAGCACTTATGCATAAAGAAGTGGGCCTACATGAGGTCTGAGATGTCCTGTGCACTCACCAGACACCATGGGCAAGCATAGGACATAGACTGCATATCTACAATGCCTGGATAGAGAAATGATACGAATGTACTGTCAGTGGGTAGGAACCACATGCGTCGTTCCCATATGACCAGGGTTAGAATTCAGGAGTCCCTGGCTTCTCATTCTGCCCTGTGTCTCTGTTTTCACATTAGTTTGATGAAACTTTAGAAACACACAGCACAATCAAGTTAAGTGTTGCTGCTGGTCCTCTGCTTCTGAGTTGTGCAGGTCTGTAGGGAATGATTCCACAAAAGCCCTTAAAGAATTGACATGTATAGATCTCTTCCTCAAAGCTATACCCCCTTGCTGCAAGTAAAGAGCATAATTAGTTATACACAGCTCATAGGAAGAGAGAATAGAATCACAGAATATCAGGGTTGTAAGGGAACTCAGGAGATCATATAGTCCAACCCCCTGATCAAAGCAGGACCAATCCCCAACTAAATCATCCCAGCCAAGGCTTTGTCAAGACTGACCTTAAAAATCTCTAAGGAAGGAGATTCTACCACCTCCCTAGATAACCCATTCCAGTGCTTCACCACTCTCTGAGTGAAAAAGTTTTTCCTAATATCCAACCTAAACCTCCTCCACTGCAACTTGAGACCATTACTCCTTGTTCTGCCTTCTGCTACCACTGAAAACAGTCTAGATCAATCCTCTTTGGAAACCCCTCTCAGATAGTTGAAAGCAGCTATCAAATCCCTCCTCATTTTTCTCCTCTGCAGACTAAATCATCCCAGTTCCCTCAGCCTCTTCTCATAAGTCATGTTCTCCAGCCCCCTAATCATTTTTGTTGCCCTCTGCTGGACTCTCTCCAATTTTTCCACATCCTTCTTGTAGTGTGGGGCCCAAATCTGGATACAAGACTCCAGATGAGGCCTCACCAATGCCGAATAGAGGGGAATGATCACATCCCTCGATCTTCTGGCAATGCCCCTACTTATACAGCCCAAAATGCCAATTGCCTTCTTGGCAATAAGGCCATACTGTCAACTTATATCCAGCTTCTCATCCACTGTAACCCCTAGGTCCTTTTCTGCAGAACTGCTGCCTAGCCACTCAGTCCCTAGTCTGCAGCAGTGCATGGGATTCTTCCATCCTAAGTGCAGGACTCTGCACTTGTCCTTGTTGAATCTCATCAGATTTCTTTTTGCCCAATCCTCCAATTTGTCTAGGTCCTTCCTATCTCTTCCCTCCAGCTTATCTACCACTCCTCCCACTTTAGTGTCATCTGCAAACTTGCTGAGGGTGCAATCCACAACATCCTCCAGATCATTAATTAGGATATTGAACAAAACCGGCCCCGGAACTGATCCTTGGGGGACTCTGCTTGATACTGGCTACCAACTAGACATGGAGCCATTGATCACTACCCATTGAACCCAATGATCTAGCCAGCTTTCCATCCACCTTATGTTCCATTCATCCAGCACAAACTTCTGTAAATTACTGGCAAGAATACTGTGGGAAACCGTGTCAAAAGCTTTGCTAAAGTCAAGGAATAATATGTGCACTGCTTTCCCCTCATCCACAGAGCCAGTTATCTCATCATAGAAAGCAGTTAGGTTAGTCAGGCATGACTTGCCCTTGGTGAACCCATGCTGACTGTTTCTGATCATTTTCCTCTCCTCTAAGCATTTCAAAATTGATTCCTTGAGGACCTGCTTCATGATTTTTCCAGGGACTGAGGTGACACTAACTGGCCTGTAGTTCTTCTCTTTTTTAAAGATGGACACTACATTAGCCCTTTTCCAGTCATCCAGGACCTCCCTCAGTCACCGTGAGTTTTCAGAGATAATGGCCAATGGCTGTGCGGTCACATCAGCTAACTCCTTTAGCACCCTTGGATGCAGTGCATCTGGCCCCATGGACTTGTGCTCATCCAGCTTTTCTAAATAGTCCTGAACCCCTTCTTTCTCCACACAGGCGTGGTCACCTCCGACCCATAATTTGCTTCCCAGTGCAGTAGTCTGGGAGCTGACCTTGTTCGTGAAGACAGAGGCAAAAAAAGCACTGAGTAAATTAGCTTTTTCCACATCCTCTGTCACTAGTTTCCTCCCCCATTCAGTAAGGGGCACACACTTTCCTTAACCTTGTTCTTGTTGCTATCAACAGAAAAGCAACAGAAAGTAAGACCCATAGGTAATGTTGGACAATCCATTTCCCTTATTGATCAGCAGAACCTTGAAGTTGGAGGAGGAAACATATAAATCTGAGGTCATCTACAAACTCCATCCCAGTATGTTTAATTTAAGTCATCACATTTTATTTTATTTTACTTTTAAAATAAATGAAATTAAATTAAACACTGCACATCTCAAAGATAGCAATAACTCTTTCCTACTTAAATAGTAATTTAACTCTGACCTCCTGTTAGTAACTTTAGTTTAATGAGGGAGTACATTACTTTTGTCCAATTTTGATTACTTTCAAAGAAGGAATATAGAGTATTCCAGTGGAGAGGTACTAAAATGCTTTGTAACCAACAGTACTTAAGAAAAATTTTAGATGGAGCAATTTCTTGTTGGAAAATGATGTTTTGCTGAAATCTCAGTGTTTCATAGATATATGTCTAGATTAATGAAATTTTTGATGGGAAAATTTTGACATGATTTGAAATGAAAGTGGAGCATTTTATTCAACTTTCTCATGCTATTTCATTCTAAATTGAATATGATATTTAATGAGACCCGAGTCCACATTTCCATCATCTCAGGGTCTTCTGGCTGCTGTGTTCTATTGAGTGGTGACTCCAATACTGAATCCAGGTATAGCCTGAGAAACAAGGAGTTAAAAGCATCTGTGAGGAAAATTATAAACAAAATATTTCAGTTAGTCCCTCACCCTAGTCTTAGCATGTCTTTCCCTCTGAAGGTACGTTGATACTGCACACTTCTTTCAGCAGTGTATAGAGTAGATACATGGTTCGCCCCTCAGTATGGGTATAAATAGCGGTGTAAATGGGGATGCACTATATGGCCCTCTACTCACCCAAGCAGTACCTGTCTCATCTGCATGGCTTCTTTTAGCCAGGTTGTGTCCCACTGCCTCCCTGCTGCCAGAGTCTTTCACTGCTGCTGAGTCTTTCACTGGCATGTGTACACACTACAGTGTTGAAGAGGACTTGTTTTTCACGGTAGCATGTAGCTACACATACCCTACATGGCACTGAAAGTGGTCTGCAATGTAGACGTAGCCGATGTGTGAATTCCTAACCACAATAAAGGTGTTATCTTGAAATATGTCTATCTGACTTTAACTGAGTCCTACACATCTTAACTTTAAAAATAGAGGTTGGGATTCACAAAGGAGTGCAAAGAAGTAAATTGGCTAAAGCCTACTGAAATCCAATGGGAGTTGGACAACTAGCCACATTAGGCACTTTTCAAAATCCCTGTATTTATTTTTGTAGGTGCCTAGGTGAGGAGGGATCATTGGGATCACCCAGTCTGTTCACCTGTATAACAGAACTTCCTCCAAAAACTGTTGATTGAATGAGAACAGATCTTTTATAGAAACATCTCATATTGATTTAAAAATTGACAGTGATGGAGAATCCACTGCAACCCTTGGTAAATTGTTCCAATGGCTAATTAGCTTCATTGTTAAAAATGTATACCAAATTTCGAGTCTGAATTTGCCTAGTTTCTATTTTCAGTCATTGAATTATGAAACTATGGGTCTTCTGGATCTGAAAACCCACAATGGAAACCCATACCAGTTTTTTTTTAGATTTCAAAATCTGGGGATGCAGTTTTCCTAGCTCAGTTCCATCTAAAAAAATAACTTTGGGTTTTAGCCCGTTAGGAGGTGGAGTACATAGAGAAAGAAAATATCTTCAGTCAAAAGGAATCAGATGCCTCTTAAACATTTTGCTAATATTTTCAAAGGAGCTTAAGTGAGTTAAGTGAGCAATATGAGTGCAATACTAGCCTATTTTATTAGTGTTATAAATGCTCAGTATAGAATCATAGAAGTGTAGGACTGAAAGGGACCTAGAGAGGTCTTCTAAGCCTGTTCCCTGCACTCAAGGCTGGATTAAGTAAATATAGTATCCTTCATTGTAGCATTTGTGATTTTCAAAGTAACTAGAAGGTCTCAGCAAAGTAGAATTGACATTTTCAAAGGAGCCTAAGATTCATAGATTCATAGATTCTAGAGTCAGAAGGGACCAATGTGATCATCTAGTCCGACCCCCTGCACAAAGCAGGCCACAGAACCCTACCCATCTACTTCTATAACAAACCCCTAACCTATGCCTGAGTTATTGAAGTCTTCAAATTGTGGTTTGAAGACCTCAAGCTGCAGAGAATTCACCAGCAAGTGACCCATGCCCCACGCTGCAGGGGAAGGTGAAAAACCTCCAGGGCCTCTGCCAATCTGCCCCAGAGGAAAATTCCCTCTCGACCCCAAATATGGCGATCAACTAAACCCTGAGCATGTGGTCAAGACTCACCAGCCAGCACTCAGAAAAGAATTCTCTGCAGTAACTTAGATCCCATCCCATCCAACATCCCATCACCAACCACTGGGCATACTTATCTGGCGATAATCAAAGTTCAATTGCCAAAATTAGGCTCTCCCATCATACCATCGCTTCCATAAACTTATCAAGCTTAATCTTAAAGCCAGATATGTCTTTTGCCCCCATAACTCCCCTTGGAAGGCTGTTTCAGAACTTCACTCCTCTAATGGTTAGAAACCTTCGTCTAATTTCAAGTCTAAACTTCCTAGTGTCCAGTTTATACCCATTCGTTCTTCTATCTACATTGGTACTAAGCTTAAATAATTCCTCTCTCTCCCTAATATTAATCCCTCTGATATATTTTTAAAGAGCAAGCATATCCCCCCTCAGCCTTCTTTTGGCTAGACTAAACAAGCCAAGCTCTTTGAGTCTCCTTTCATAAGGCAGGTTTTCCATTCCTCGGATCATCCTAGTAGCCCGTCTCTGAACCTGTTCCACTTTGAATTCCTCCTTCTTAAACATGGGAGACCAGAACTGCACACAGTATTCCAGGTGAGGTCTCACCAGTGCCTTATATAATGGTACTAACACCTCCTTATCTTTGCTGGAAATACCTCGCCTGATGCATCCTAAAACCGCATTAGCTTTTTTAACGGCCATATCACATTGGCAGCTCATAGTCATCCTGTGATCTACCAATACCCAGAGGTCCTTCTCCTCCTCTGTTGCTTCCAACTGATGCGTCCCCAATCTATATCTAAAGTTCTTATTATTAATCCCTAAGTGCATGACCTTGCACTTTTCATTATTAAATTTCATCCTATTATTATTACTCCAGTTTACAAGGTCGTCCAGATCTTCCTGTATGATATCCCGGTCCTCCCCCATGTTAGCAATACCCCCCAGCTTTGTGTCATCCTCGAACTTTTTTAGCACATTCCTGCTTTTTGTGCCAAGGTTGGTAATAAAAAGGTTAAATAAGATTGGTCCCAGAACCGATCCTTGAGGAACTCCACTAGTAACCTCCTTCCAGCCTGACAGTTCACCCTTCAGTACGACCCATTGGAGTCTCCCCTTTAACCAGTTCCTTATCCACCTTTCAGTTCTCATACTGATCCCCAACTTTTCCAATTTGACTAATAATTCCGCATGTGGAACCGTGTCAAATGCCTTACTGAAATCGAGGTAAATTAGGTCTACCGCATTTCCTAAGTCTAAATAGTCTGTCACCTTCTCAAAGAAGGAGATCAGGTTGGTTTGGCACGATCTACCTTTAGTAAAACCATGTTGTACTTTGTCCCAATTACCATTGACCTCAATGTCCTTAACTACTTTCTCCTTCAAAAATTTTTCTAAGACCTTACATACTGCAGATGTCAAACTTACAGGCCTATAGTTACTCGGATCACTCTTTCTCCCTTTCTTAAAGATAGGAACTACGTTAGCAATTCTCCAGTCGTACGGTACAACCCCTGAGTTTACTGATTCATTAAAAATTCTCGCTAACGGGCTTGCAATTTCATGTTCCAGTTCCTTTAATATTCTCGGATGAAGATTGTCCGGGCCTTCCTATTTTGTCCCATTAAGCTTTTCAAGTATGACTTCTACCTCAGATGTGGTAATATCCACCTCCATATCCTCATTCCCGTTTGTCATCCTTCCATTACCCCTAAGCTCCCCATTAGCCTTATTAAAGACTGAGGCAAAGTACTTATTTAGATATTGGGTCATGCCTAGGTTATCCTTAACCTCCTTTCCATCCTCAGTGTGTAGCGGTCCCACTTCTTCTTTCTTTGTTTTCATCTTATTTATATGGCTATAGAACCTTTTATTATTGGTTTTAATTCCCTTTGCAAGGTTCAACTCTACTTGGCTTTTAGCCTTTCTCACTTTATCCCTACATGTTCTGACCTCACTAAAATAGCTTTCCTTGCTAATCCCACCCTTCTTCCACTCCTTGTAGGCTTTCTGCTTTTTCTTAATCACTTCTCTGAGATGCTTGCTCATCCAGCTTGGTCTACAACTCCTGCCTATGGTTTTTTTCCCCTTTCTTGGGATGCAGGCTTCCGATAGTTTCTGCAGCTGCGACTTAAAGTAATTCCAGGCCTCTTCCACATTTAGATCCACAAGTTCTTCAGTCCAATCCACTTCCCTAACTAATTTCCTTAATTCTTTAAAGTTAGCCCTTTTGAAATCAAAAACCCTAGTCCCAGATCTATTTTTGTTTATCCTTCCATCTAGTTTGAACTGAATTAGCTCATGATCATTCGAACCAAAGTTGTCCCCTACAACCATTTCTTCTATGAGGTCCTCACTGCTCACCAAAACCAAATCTAAAATGGCATCCCCTCTTGTCGGTTCTTCAACTACTTGGTGAAGGAATCCATCAGCTATCACATCCAGAAAAATCTGATCCCTACTATTCTTGCTAGCACTTGTCCTCCAGTCTATATCTGGGAAGTTAAAGTCTCCCATGAGCACACATTTCCCATTAGTGTTTACTTCCTTAAAAACATTAAAGAGGTCTCTATCCATATCCAAATCAGATCCTGGCGGTCTGTAGCACACCCCAAGCACTATCTCAGGGGAAGCTCTAGTAGCTTTCTTTCCCAGTGTGATTTTTGCCCAGACAGACTCTGTCTTGTCCATTCCATCACTTCTTATTTCTTTACAGTTAACCTCCTCATTGATGTACAATGCTACTCCACCATCTTTGCCTTTATTTCTATCTTTCCTAAACAGCACATAGCCTTCAATACCTGTACTCCAGTCATGACTATTATTCCACCACGTTTCTGTTATCCCTATAATATCTGGTTTCACTTCCTGCACCAGTAGCTCTAGTCCCTTTATTTTGTTCCCTAGACTCCTCGGATTAGTGTACAGACATCTTAATTTTTGCCATTTGGCTTCACTCACATTCTGTACCCTGTTAGGCACGGACATTCTACCACCAGCATCACCTGTTAGTCTGTTATCTACACTACCCTTCCTCCTTATGCCAATTCTTCTGTCCATGGCTGTATCCCCTCCTACTTTGTTTACTTAAGTGAGTTATACACCCAAATGCCATTGAAGTTCCTAATCCCCTAGGTGGCTTTGCGAATTCCAGTCTAAGTCTGCATAAGGGGCTTGTCAGTAATGAAGAATCTGAGTCAAAGAAATCTCAGTATAGGAAAATTTCTCCCTGAATGCTGTCTTCACTACAATTCCACGCTATGATTTGCCAAGAAATGAGTGCAGTTCGGAAAAGGATTGGATATTTATATTGTTAATAGTGACCATGAATCATAGATGTGGTTAAAGCTGATGGGTGCACTAGCAATCCTTTGTTCAGGCTAAATGGAAGAAGCAATGAAATGTACCTTTATGTAGTGATAACTGGAAACAGTAGGAAGCCACTGCCCAAGGCAATGGGATGCATGGCAAGGCCAACCAGAAACTATGCCATGTGAGTTTTGTCTGTGTCAGCTTCGTTGCATGCAATCACCTCTCCCTTCTCTTTCTGCTGGGGCCACCTTTAACAGCTCACTGTCTTGTGATCTCCAGATTCTTGGCATTGGCTGAGCCCTGTTGCTGGTTGGAGCTGAGGAATCCCTATTCATGGTTATCAAGTTGGCTATTGTTTGAGGAGGTACCCTTATCTAAGCTATTGTTCTGCTTTTCCCTTAGCAATCCCTTTTGACCTAACTTTATGCATTCAGTCAAGTACCACCACCATATTGAATAGGCAAATGAAATTGCACATAAAAAACAATACAGACATTTCCGCGGTTCATCACACATGTGATATCATCTGCCCAACAGTTTTCTCAAAGCCAACTTCACATCCTTATTTTTCAGGCTGTAGATGATGGGGTTTAACATAGGCGTTAAGATGCTGTACTGCACGGACACTAGTTTGTCAAGATCAAAAGAATATCCAGAAGCAGGTCTCATGTACCTGATGAATACCGTCCCACAGAACAACAGAACTATGGTGATATGTGAGGCACAGGTGGAGAAGGCTCTGCGCCTGCCCTCCGAGGATCTGATCCTGAGGATGGTGGAGAGGATACAAATGTATGAAGGCAGGATGAGCAGGAGAGAGGCAAAGCCTAATGTTATGCTGAAGCAGAGTATCACCATCTCATTAGCAAAGGTGTCAGTGCAGGAGAGCTGCAGCAGAAGCGGAAATTCGCAGCTGAAATGGTTAATTTCACAGGGAATTAGGTAAAGTAAAGGGTGTTGACCAAGGAATCCAGGAAACCAGATATCTATGCACCCAACACCATCTTCACACAGACTTGGTGGCTCATAGTGGTGCTGTATCTTAAAGGATTGCATATGGCAGCATATCGATCATATGCCATCACTGAGAGGAGGAAAATCTCTGTCCCAACCATGAAAATAAAGAAGAATGTCTGGGCAATGCAGCCACTGAGTGAAATAGTCTTCTGCCCTTCCAGGAAATTCTCCAGCATCTTCAGAATGCTGACTGAAGAGTAACAGACATCAAGAAAGGATAGGTTGCTCAGGAAGAAATACATAGGGGTGTGGAGCTGAGGATCAACCTTTATTACCAGCATGATCAAAATGTTTCCCACCTGAGTGATTAGGTAAATAACTAAAAACACCAGGAAGAGTGGAATCTGGAGGTGTGAGTCATTTGAAAGTCCCAGCAGGATAAACTCAGTCACTGTGGTTTGATTTTCCATCATCCGTTATTCATAAAGGCCTTGACCTGTTAGAGCTAAGAAGGTAAGACAGTGAGTTCATTAAATAAAGTAGAATGCTGTAAAGCTAATGCATTAAGTAGATCTATCTATCTATCTATCTATCTATCTATTAATGTATGCTGGCTAGCATGTACATATATATCACAATAATCGTATGTATTTATATTGCTTGTATATATATGCATTAAACACCAATAATATTAAGCACAAATATTGTAACAGTGATATAGCCTAATCTGGCGTACACCATAATCCTGTTCACTTACGCTAAGTATCCCATAACACTCTGTATTTGCTGAAGTAAGCATTTGGCACGACAGGTATGAAGCTTGTCAAAATGAAGATACATTTGTTCTTTCTTAGTACAAGCTATGGAGGTACCTTCGCTGACCAGTACCTGGAATGCTAGTATCCAAAACAAAGATAAAAAAGAAACAAAACTTCAAGTTAGGGAACGGGAATGACTGATGAACTGGATTATAGTAATGTATAAAGAAATGTGTTACTTGTAAAATCATATAAGTAATAAGTGAAATGTATAGCCTTGGGAGAACACTTTCTGCATAAGGCGAATGTGACATTGCTGCACGGGACTGCTCTTTGGAGACTGGTATCATATAAAAACTTTTCCTTGTACCATATTGATAAACAAGACTGACTTTGGTTATTTGCTCTCTTGAATTTATTTCATAACGTACCAAAGTGTAACCAAGCAATTGACTGACAAACTATCTAATCTATCTATCTATCTAATAGAACCATGTCCTTAATGGTGGCATCCAAGTGTTTATTTGTTTGCTAGTATTGGCTGACATTTCTGATGGACCATAAATCCCAAGAGTGTTTGACTGTCATTAACAACTATTTTTCTGAGATCTGTCAGTTCACCTGTTCTTAATCCATTTAATGTATGCTTTATTGATATTGTATAGCAGTGAGTTTTCAATCAGAATGACATCCAATACTAAAGAGAATGCCTTACAGATGTCTAAATATATTGCATCTATGTAAATATCATTATCAACCAAACTTTTACTTTTATGAAAACTGAGGTGTTTGACAAAACCTCTTTTTCATAAAAAACATGTTCACTAGCATTATTACATTGTCCTTTAATTCATTTTTAAGTGAATCATGTATCACCTTTTCTATTATTCTGTCCCAGAATTGATGTCAGGGTAACTCTAATTACTTGGCAGCCCTTGTGCTCTTTTTGAATACTGCCACAATATTAGCACTCTTCTACTCTTTTGAAATTGTATGCTGTTGTGAGATTAAATATTGCTAGTAGATGTTTGGCTCCTACCAATGTAAGACTCTTGTATGCTGATAGGTAAAACCGAAGCCCTGACTTTACACTCCCATGGCATCATTTACTGTACTTTCCACCAAAATGAACAAAGGTAAAGAATACATTTCCACATACCTGCTGCTTGTAAATAATTTTCAGTGTTCACAACTGTCTCTGGCATTTGGAGGCTCTCTCCACCTGACTCTGTATGTTTGATGAAGAATGGAGAACATTGTGTTAGTTATGCAATCTAGCAAATATAGTGGCAAAGAGCTAGAGACTTAATTAGAAGGGATCTATATTAGGAACGCCTTCTGATACCCAAGAGATTAATTATTTTTATTTATACTGTTAACTTATCAGGAAATAGTATGTTACTTTTGGGACACACCGCATGAACTTTTCCACACTCCGTAACCAGAAATTGCCGTTTTTCCCCACACAGCATGGCCTTTCTGTTATTGTTGTTACATATAAATAGACAATGTAGACCTAGGTTGTTACTTATTTCCCTGTTATTTTTATAGTATATTTTCTCCTTCAGATCTTCATACCTTTTCTTAAAGCAACTCTCCCTAAGGATTCTTTTGTATCTTTTACTCATCTCAAGTATTTCCCCTGCAGCCTTACTTTCCTGAACTTTTGTTTTGTGTTTTGTAATATGGCGGTATAGGGTCTGGTCTATTTCCGACTGACATCAACCAACCTCTGTGGAAATTGGATTGAGAACTTGTGTCAGGTGAGGCTGCACTGAAACAGCCTATGGCACCACGATTGGTACTGCAGCCAATTCCCTGCCTTAGTCCACAATTTTTGGCCACTTGCTTGGAGCAGGGTGAGCAGTGCCATAAGCTCATCGTCCATCTCTAAACAGTTAAAAAATTACAGAATGTGTCTCTCTGTGCTTTTAAATAAAGAAAAGTAAACTCAAAGGCAAACATTTAGTTGTGGGCCTGCTGGATCCCAGTTGGTTAGTGAGTGTCTCCTGCTGGTACTTTCAGGCGTCTATATGGGTATATCAACACACACCATAACAGTAAACGTCACAGCCCAGGTCGATGGCTAGTGCTATTTTTCTAAAAATAGCCGTATAGACAGTGCTGTCGACGTGGGCTAGGAGGCTCACTTCTGTGGAGTGTGTCATCCTGTGTGCAGGGGACTAGACTAGAAGATCTCTTCCAATCCTACAATTCTAGGATGGGTTTTGTTTGAGGCAGTAGTGGCAGAATGATAATACTTTGCTACAACCCTTAATGTGTCAAAGCATGTTTCCATCAGTAACATGCCAAACCAGTGAACTGGTACCCTTCGCATGGGATGAATTTCAGAAAAAGGCCTATTCACCACTTATGTCCCAATAAAACCATGTAGCCCAGAGACCGTATCTTAGCCACTATATCATAATGTCTCCATCTCTCTCCATCTGCAAAACAGGGCTGGTATACTTATCTGTGGGAAACACATCTCAGTTGCTGTTTTGGAACATGAACTAAACTGGTGAAACTTGGTCAGATTTCTCTACCATTGGGAAGACCAATAAAATATAAAGCGATAACGTCCATCACCTCGTTCTGAGCTCATTCACAGTGCTGCATTTCAAAATTCATAAACTCCAATGGGAGGTGCCATGTTAGTCTTGGGTATTTAAATATTTCCCATTTCCAAGCAATGTAGTGAGGGTTGGATTTATCCCACCAGAATCATTTGGCCCAGGGTATTACTAGAAAGAACCTAAGGGCTGCTAAATGGCCATAAACTCCTCCATAATGGGTGCATATTGAGGCCTTCTGTGATATATTGCCCTACTCAGTCAGCCAACAGTAGAATGCACAGGTTACTGAAAAAGGCTTTTCTCCATAGTGCTCTGGAGGCATGAGCCCAGAAAACAAAAGGCTTTGAGAAGTTAAGACATCTGAGAAGTCATGGCAAAAGGAGCAGACTTACTCTCCTTTGGGATATAAGCTGATCATGAAGTGAATTCATGGACTGTTTGTTCAACTTCTGAACATTACTACCAGTGTGTTCTCTTTGGAATTTAACCATTACATTGACTCCTGTGCTCATCTTTCTCTCACTCGCGCTCTGTTTTCCCTGTATTTTTTTTTCTGATGTGAAATTGGTCTCCTCTAAAGCAATGATTCTCAACCAGGGGTATGCATATCCCTGAGGAAATGCAGAGATCTTCCAGGAGGTACATCAACTCATCTAGATATTTGCCTAATTTTACAACAGGCTACATAAAAAGCACTAGTAAAGTCAGTACAAACTAAAATTTCATGCAGACAATGACTTGTTTATACTGCTCTATGTACTATACATTTAAATGTATGTACAATATTTATATTCTAACTGATTTATTTTATAACTGTATGGTGAAATGAGAAAGGAAGCCATTTTTCAGTAACCGTGTGCTGTGACATTTTTGTATTTTTATGTCTGATTTTGTAAGCCAGTAGTTTTTAAGTGTAGTAAAACCTGGGGTGCGCCACCTAACCAGACTCCTGAAAGGTTGAGAGACACTGCAGGAGATGGTGCCCAATTTACATTGACTTTTAAAAATCCCCCTTAGGTTCCTTTGAGAATCTCAGTCTAAATACTCCACAGTGGGACTAATTGGACTTTCAGTGTGTCCATTGAATCCAGTGGACATACTCCTGACTTATGCCAAGATGAGTGAGAAAAAGATCAGGCCCATTGACTGCAATGGCGCTACTCCTAATTTATCCCAGGCTAAGTGAGAGGAGAATCACCCCACTGATTCCAATGTAGTGATTCCTGATTCATGCCTGTGCAAGTGAGAGGGAATCAGCCTCATCATTGCCAGAGGAGTTACTCCTCATTTACACTTGGGTGAATGAGATGAGAACCAGGCCATCTGTGTTCCTTATTTATTTACAGCAATTTACACCGATGGGAAGTGAGGGCAAAATGAACCAGAGACTGTGCTCACAGTGATGATAGCTTTTTAAGCACACAAGGATCCTCATCCTTAGCTGTAGGAAAACAATTTACATCAGGTGAGGAGGTTGGGTTTCTGATATTCAAAGGTGTCAATGATTATGCAAGGCACAAGGTAGAGAAGAATCAGTCTCATCATCTTTAGCCTACATATATTGTCCACACAGTCTAGTGTAACTAACCTCAGCAGCTTATATACAGACAATGTGGTCATCTGAGAGGATTGACAACTGTACGTACCTTCAGCACAAACATCACAGACCCCTTACCAATTGGTGGTTCACTAGCTTTGAGGAAATAGCAGAAGTTGGTAAAACAAACAAACAAACAAACAAGAACAGACAATCAGACAAAAAAGGAGGTGGGAAGAAAGCATCATTATGCAGACACTTGTGATTTTTCATGAAAAAAGTAGCTTTTTTTGTTTAACAATAGAAAACCAAAGATTTTCAAAATGTACAGCCAAAACCTGCCACCAGTGATTTTATTATTCTTGTTCTTATTGCCTGAAACCTGTAGCTAATTATCTTAGACCCCATCCTCTTGCATATCCTAGTCAGGCTGTACAGAGAGAAATGAATGTCTGCTCCAAAGCCTGTTTTAGTCAATAGAATGAGATAAAGGTGCAAAGAGATTCTAGGATTGGGCTGTGCAAAGGGAGCACCCTTTTTCAGTCATGGCAGTGAGAGAAATCAGCTGTTAGGTCCCTGGATACTTCAAGCTTATAGAACCTGAATGGAGCCCAGGCATTGCTCCAATCTTTGGGGCCCTTTGGCACACCTTTATCTAACACTCTGTCCTGAGAGCTGGAACCAGTGGACTCAGTGCAGACCCTTCAACCCCACCCACCAGCCCCCATAGCTTAAACTCACCCTTTCCCAGAATCCCACCAAAGGGATGAGCTCTCTGGGGCACCATTTAACTATTTCAGGACACGTGTGGAAACCAAAAAGCATATAACATACACAGAAATGCCCTTCACTAGCTCACTCTTCCCTTGGGAGGACAGACTGTCAAATCCCACAGAACGTAAAAGAGTGGGAGTGAGAGAGAGCCTGGAGTACTGTGCTTGATGTAAGACAAGAGGCTTGAACCATAGTCAGAAAAGTCCAGCCATGCCGTCAACTAAACTCAAGCCATGTATGAAAGCAGATGCTTACAAGTTCACTGTTCAATACATGACCTTGGCAAGGGCACTGCTAGCACTGCTAGAACACAGGAACTCCTAAGAAGAAACAGATACCGTGTGTGTGTGTATGTGTGTGTGAACACACTTCAAAAGATTAATCCAGATATATCCTGACATCAAATAAGAGGGCTTGACAAAAGTAATGGACAGGGATGTTTTGTCCAAGACACCTGGAGCAAGGTACAAGGAGAGGTAAAAAGCTGAGGGTCATGAAACATGTAAGGTGGTACATTTGTTGTTTGTCTCAGTCTGTAAATATCAGGGTACCTCTCTTTAACCCTTTGTGAAGCCAAGGGGACAGCAGACCATTCCCGCTGCTGACTGAGCCGCTCCTTGCCATGGGGCACTTGTGTGTTAGCATACCTGTAGCTTCTATGGGAAGCTAAGGCTGTGTCATGAGGACAATAAACCTTAACAAGTGCCTTTGCCACTGAACCGTGCCTGTGGTCTTTCTTTGTGAGTAACATCGAAGTCTGCTGAATTAGCTTGCTGCACTGTCTGCTAGTGTAGCTCACATAAGAGCTCTAAGAACAGTAATGACATTTCAGCAGCAATAACATCTTTCAGCACTTAAAGATGCTAACTTTATTGGATATCTTTTCCTCTGAAAACAATGGGTAAAACAGGTACTCAGCAACTGCTCAGCACCACACAGGATTGAAGGTTCAAGGTTCTCACAGCCGTACCGCTCCCATCTCTGTGATTTGGCACAATTGCAAATACATGAGTGTCGTAAATAGATAGTTAAGGATTAATGCCTCTTTCACCTGTAAAGGGTTAAGAAGTTCACCTAGCCTAGTTGACACCTGACCAGAGGAACCAATGGGGGAACAAGATGTTTCAAAAGGAAGGAGGGAAGTTTCCTTTGATCAGTTTCAGCTGGAATGGAAAAGATCAAGGAACCAGCCTTTTATCAGAGTAGTAAGTTTTAGAAAAGAATAAATAGGTTTATGTTTATTTTCTTTTTGTGACTTTGTCTTTGTGCAATTAGAGGAATAATCAAATTTGGAATTCTTTTGTGTACTAAATTTTGCCCAGGGGAACATCCTCTGTGTTTCGAATCTGTTGTCTGTGAGATCAGCTTCTATGCTATCTCCCAGAGGATTTTTTTCTGTTACCTTTCTTTTCTTTAATTAAAAGCCTTCTTTTTAAGAACTTAATTGATTTTTTCCCTGTTTTTTTAGATCCAAGGGGATTGGATCTGGACTTACCAGGGATTGATTGGGGGGAAAGGGGAGGGGGAATGAGTAATTCTTCCGTGTTTTAAGATCCAAAGGGAATTGGTGGAGGAGTCTCTCAAGGCTACCCAGGGAGGGGAAGGTTGTTTTGGGGAAGACACAGTTTTCCAAATGACTCAAGCATTTGGATGGTGGCAGCCCATTGATCTAAGCTGGTAATTAAGCTTAGGGCTTTCACATGCCGGTCCCCACATCTATACTCTAAGAGTGGGGATGAAACCTAGGACAATGAGCATTTTCAAACACACCATATTTCCTTTTACAGTAAACCTACCAGTGAAACACTATTTTCTCTCCAAGAGAGTGTGTGTGACTGTTTTTAAGGCATTTCTGGTCACCTCATCTCTGAAAAGATATATTAACATTAAAGAAAGATCAGAGCAGGGCAACAAAAATGATAAGGGGTATGGAACAGCTTCCATATGAGGAGAGATTAAAAAGATTGAAACTGTTCATCTTCGAGATGAGATGACTAAGGGGGGATATGACAGCGGTCTATGAAATCAGGAATGGTGTGGAGAAAGTGACTAAGGAAGTGTTATTTAGCTCTTCACATAACTCATGAATCAACAGTCATCTGATTAAACTGATTGGCAACAGGTTAAAAGAAAGGAAGGAAGTACTTCTTCAGAAAACACACAGTTAATATGTGGAGCTCGTTGCCAGGGGAAGTTGTGCAGGCCAAAAATATAACAGGGTTCAACAGAGAATTAGATACGTTCATGGAGGATTGGTCCATCAATGGTATTAGCCAAGGTGGACAGGCACTTATGTCTCATGTTCTGAGTCTTCCTAAACCTCTGATTGGCAGAGGTTGGGACTCGGCAACATGAGATGGATCATTTGGTAGTTGCCCTGTTCTTTTCATTCCTTCTGGGGCATCTGCTGTGGGCCACCATTGGAGGACGGGATACTGGGCTTGATGGACCATTGGTCTGATCCACCATGGCTGTTCTTATGCAGTTAGTACTCGCATTACTATAAATAGAATATAATAAGCTGCTTCTCATGCACATTGAATCTCACTGCAGGGAACTTCTCTGTCACTGTGTCAGAGAATGAGAGAAACAGTAGAGTCTAGTCTCACCCTGACCCCCATGGGAGGTTGCCCAGACAGGTCTGTGGAATGAAGTTAAATGTTTCATCCATTCTAGGGAGGCCTGGGGGAGGGATAGCTCAGTGGTTTGAGCATTGGCTTGCTAAACCTAGGGTTGTGAGTTTACTTCTCAAGGGAGCCATTTAGGGATTGGGGCAAAAATCTGTCTGACGATTGGCCCTGCTTTGAGCACGGAGTTGGACTAGATGACCTCCTGAGGTCCCTTCAAACTCTGAGGTTCTATGACATGTTATACATGAGACTAGTATAAAGTGTAGGAATACGACTAAGACAAATCCAAAGGGATAAATCTCACAATATAATAAAAGTGAGCTGGGATTTTCCAAGGAGCCTATGTACCCAACTCTTATAAAACTTAGCCCTTGTTAAAAACTTGAATTTTCTCCTAAGAAATTTTAAGTGAAGGATGTTCACCAGTTTTTGACCAGATCCAGAGAGCTGGATATTAAGGAAGCTCTATAAGAAGGAAGAAAAATAAAATATATGGAAGATATGCCAAGACATGAAGACAAAGTTGAAAGCAATCTCCAGTAAAAGAATGGAGATACCATGGTTAGGCATTTTTCAATATCATACAGAATATCAATACAGAATATCAAGAAGAGAAGACACAGTCCAGCATGGACTGCCATCATGTATGAATGATTCCATATTATTCCTAGGAGAGAGAACTTCAATGAATACATAATCCTGTGTTACACAAGGATGAATTGAAAGACATGATATCTTAAATTTGGATCAGGAATAATAATAATAATTAATAAATATATGTTGCTCCAAAAAGTAAGAATATTTAGACATATGTGCCTGTGACACCAGCACTGACTAAATCAAATTGGCACAGCCTGAATTAATTCAAAAGGATATATGATAAAAATAAAAATAATAAAAATCTTATTAACAAAAGTTCAGCACAGAACAACAGCTGAGATGTTCAAAGCCTCCCAGGTAATTGGATGTACCATTCTGATTATTCCTGCATGGTTAGTAGCAGAAACTCCAGAAATACTTTTATACAGACATTGAGGCCACCTCCAGTGGATTTCTAGACAATTCTTAACTGCCAAGTCCTCGGTTTGAAATACAATCTCCTGTACAATGCAGTCCAGAGGAAAACTATGACAATAGTCTGAAAGGTAAATAAGCAAATAAAAAGTAAAGAAAGTAAATAAGGAAGTGTTATCTACTCCTTCTCATAACACAAGTGTAAGCGGAGTCAAGATGAGCTCTAGCCTGACATCTGGTGGTGAATTATGGGGAGTGTGGAAAGGAATTTCAGGCATTTGCATTTGCACACTCACTCAGCCTAGCATAGCCCACGCAGCCTGGGATGGTTATTTTGACAGCTCTGGGATCCCCAATTTCTTTGTTATTGAGGCAGGAGGAATAAAGTGTTGTTACCCTGATTATGTGAATGAGGAACTATGAGACTTCTTTATAACAGAGAGTCTCACCATCAGTTAAGTAACACTCACTAGACAAGGGAGATGGGTGCCAAAACCCAGTGAATGGAGAGAGGTTGGGGATTGGTGTGTGTACCTGATAGTATGGGCACTTTTTGAGGGCCTGGAACACCAATTGCATCTCCTTCTTTCTCCACTGTTGAAGAGCTGAGCTAATTTTGATTCCATTAGGAGTCTATCTGGAGGCTGCTGAGCTGAATTCATGTTAGGCTAAGGGCAGACCAGCACTAGGGCTCCCCTACTACAAGCTAAAATCACTAAAAGAGCTAAACTATTGAGCTGAGATCACTGAGTGCTGTGTTAACTACTGGGGGAGCCTGAAGATCTATTGCTAAGGGCCTGGCAGAGTGAAGCAGTTTGCAGCATGGTTGGAGCAGCCCACGAAACTGGAGCAGAGTGGAGCGGTTTGCGGGGATGGCTGGAGCAGCTCACAGGTCAACTGGAGGAGTGGCACAGCTGGTGAAGTGGAGCCAGTTGTGGCGAAGGCTGCAGCAGAACTCCGTGGAGAGGCAGAGCAGTTGGCCCTGGCCCACGTAAGGTGCCCTTAATACCCTGTGTGCGCCCCCCCATTTCCACCCAGGCTTGGGGGGTAAAACTCTGCAGATAAACTTTTCAACTCTGGGGCGGCACTGACCAGGGACAGAGACTTTTGAGTTGTTGGACTTTGGGGTATTGGACTTAAGACCCTAAGGGGAAAAAGACATTGCTAAAACTTACTTGGTGGGTCTTTTGCTCATGGTTTACGTTATGAATCCTGTTTATGGTGTTTCCCCAATATGATGCCACATTGTTTCCCTCCTTTATGAAAAGGATTTTGCTACACTCAGACTCCGTGCTTGCAAGAGGGGAAGTATTGCTTCCTAGAGGCACCCGGGGAGGGGGCGTGATATGTAATTGCCTCAGGTCACTGGGTGTGGGCTTGAGCCGATTTTGCATTTGCGTTATTGAAACGGAACCCTTGGATACTGAACCCGGCCCTTGTTGCCGCCAACTCAGAGTGGCAGAAGGGTTACACAAGAATGGGTTACCAAATGAAATTAATAGGCAGCAGGTTTAAAACAAAAGGAAGTATTTTTTCATACAATGAACCTGTGGAACTTCTTGCCAGAAGATGTTGTGAAGACTATAACAGGGTTAAAAAAAGAACTAGTTAAATTCATGGAAGATAGATCCATCTATTAGCCAGGATAGGATGGACAGGGATAGTATCTCTAACCTCTGTTTGCCAGAAGCTGGGAATGGGTAACAGGGGATAGATCACTTGATAATTGCCGTGTTCTGTGCATACCCTCTGGGGCACCTGGCATTAGCCACTGTCAAAAGACAAGATACCAGGCTAGATGGACCTTTTATATGACCCAGTATGGACATTATTATGTTCTTATGTAGTTTCAAAGAGGACAGAATCCATTGTTCTCCATGTCCACTGAGGTTAGGACAAGGAGGAATTGGTTTTATTTGCATCTAGACAGTTTCAGGATAGATATTAAGAAAAAAATCTAACTATAATGATAGTTAAGCACTGGAACAGGTCACCTAAAGAGGTTGTGAGATCCCCAACACTGGAGATTTTTTAAGAACAGGTTGAGCAAACACCTGTTAGACTTGATCTAAGTATAGTAGGTCTTGCCTCAGCACAAGGGGCTAGACTAGATGGTCTCCTGAGATCTCATCCAGCCTTACATTTCTGCAATTCTGTGTCTATTTATATGTGAATTTGTTTGTGTCAGACTGTTGTGCTTGAATGTTGATGACTAAGGCCACAATTTTCAAAGGAAGTGATTGGCCAGATTTTTAAAAGTATTTAGGCACCTAGTGGGATTTTCAGACATCTACATGTCTAACACACATTGAAATAATTTGGACCTTAGTGATTTTGGATGCCTCCATTTTCAGTTGTCTAATCTGTGATGCCTTTAAGGGGGCAGATTTTCAAAAAGTACTGAGCACCCACCCTCTGAAAAATCATGTCCGTTTACGATGACTTAAATTGGGCGACTTTAATCTTTTAAGCAGCTTTGAAAAATCTTACTCAGAGGGGGAGATTTTTCAAAGGCACAAGAGATAGCTAGGCATCCAGCTCCCATTTCAAAGACAGCCCATGTCTTTAAAAATCCTCCTCGTCCACCAGTGCCAACTCTGAATGCCATATTAAATATGTTATCTGGGCTTCTGCTCATCTGGGCAGCCCCATATTTTACAGTTCCCATCCCTCCCTTATGTGTGCCAGGCCTCTGCATCCCAAGGCAAATCCACAGTTCCTGGGAACTTAGTATAACTTGACTAATCATGTGAATCAGGGATTCTCTAAAGAAACACGTAGTTTGTCACAAGCTGAGGTGTTCTACCATTCACAAAATATCTAAGTGGATGCTGCTGCCATGCAATAATAGCTCCTGCACTTTGAGCTACTCCCTTTGCAAAGTACACTAGGGGAACTGTTAGCATGTGGCAGCAATGTCCAGACATACTCTGGGTACACAGCAGGCTAGTGTGGAGTAGGTTTACACCCCATCACTAAGTGTCCACGTAGATAAGCCCTCAGTGGCTGTCTGAAAGTCTCGGGGCTTGCGTGGTTTACGGCACAGGTGGGACAGGCATAGTAATTAGGTAAGGAGGTGAGAGTAGGGAGTGGCCCCAGATAGGAAGGACATAGAAAGTGAGCAAAAGAGAAACAGATTATTATCCTTCAGTATTACACCATGAGAATTTTCCTTAAAAAACAAATAGCCTTCACAACATACAAGATCTTTAAGCTTAGAAAGGAGAAAGCTACTGTCTAAATGTATCCCCACAAGTCAACAATAAATGCTGACTACAAATCAATGCCGTTGGTTTGGGTAGTCTGGAATGTTGTTAAACCTTCTGCAGAATTCCTGCATTTTAGCTACTCATCTGCACATACTCTTCTTTTACTCACCTTGAAATTCTCATAGTGTCTGTCTTGAGGAGGTCACTGTTCATGATGTCTTGCACCCCCAATATGTTCTTGAGCCACTAGTTCATAGCCAAGTGCTCCAATAATCACAAGGATCATCTTTGTTCTAGTTCTCTGTAGTCATTCCGCTTCATACTTCACCCCCTTCACTTCTTGTTCCTTTCAATGTTTCTCTCTGCTGGGTTGGCAAGACTAATAAACATGGACTTGTTTGTCATAATGAGTTTTATTTGTACGTTATCGAGCATAGAATCTCTCTCTTTGGCTCTGTGTGAGGCTATCATTTACACTCTCATGTGTTTCTAGAAATCAGAAAACAAAATAACCTTCCCTTTCTTCAAAATTAAGATCATAATAGCTATGCCCTCATGTGACCATGTGAAGGTTAATACTTTAAGATTCAGACTGAACTTTGCATTTACTGGCCATGCTACAACACGTTCTTGTTTAATGGCTTTGACTTTAGTGTCTCTACATCAGTGTAAAATCACTGTGAGTGGGAAGGATCAGGGAATGGCTGAATGTTAAGTTTCCAGCCCCAGTGACTTGGCCAGCAGCAAATGACAACTACCAGGGAGCCAGGGGGAAGCAGAGAGGAGGGAACTGCACCTTCCTGAATCAGAAACCTTCCCCTTGGCTGGTCCTGGGACTGTGTAGCAGAGACACACCACCACTATGATGAAGCACAAGGGCAGGTAGCTTGTGTGAATAACAGTCATGGGGGCCAAGGTGTCAATGAGAACTCTTGGCCCACCTGCACATTGACCTTCCCTTAATCAGTCATTTCAGGTAGCAAGAACTACAACATTCAAATTAGCAGGAGATGAAGTGTGGGGATTGGTTGATTTACTTCTGATGTCACCAGGGTCCCATTTAAAAGTGACCTGAGCTTGGCAATGTGCAAAATGTATTCCTAATTTAATGATTTGGAAGAAATTCTCTTAACAATTTAGCTGCATTATAACCTAATGTTTTCAAATGTGGCCTACACACATATTTCAAATGAGTTTTAACATTATGGAAAGTGAGAAGAGTTAAGTTTTATTCCACTCTGAAGATCTCTCATGACAAAGCTGCAGATGACAAATGACAAATTTCTTAAGGATCCCAATTATAAAATTTTAGTCTCATGAACTAATTAAAATATTTACCTGCAAAGCCGTCCACTTGCAGAGAATAAGGATCCAAATTGGGCAAGGATCACAGTATTCTTCACACCTTACAGTGGGAGTGAATGAACAGTGAGTGTCTAAGGATATAGCTTTGTTTCCTAATTTTCCTCCAAAACAAGTCAGATGGCCACAGGTAGGCAACACCCACACTCTACGCAAGTCATGATTCTGATGAGTTCAACATTCACACAAAGATAAATATGGGCTACTCATGTGAAACAGAATTTGCAAGATCATATGCCCTTATTGGCCCAATAATATACACATATATATTAGCTTAAAATCACTGAATTCTTGTAAAGTCATCAATGAGAACTCTTGCCAGCCTGTACAGTTACCTTCTCTCAAGGAGTCATTTCAGGTAATAGAACTGCCATAGGGAAATTACCAGGAGAGAAAGACTGAGGATCGGCTGAGTTACCTCTGATGTTACCATGGCCCCACTTAAGAATGAATCTCAGCTATATGCACCAGCTAATCCAAATCTAATATGTTCTAACTGAACTGCATTTTTATTCCAGTTTTAGAATCATTCTGGACAAATCAGGAGAGAGGATAAACGTGAACTTTCTGAACGAGCACATTTTGAAGTATTTCATTCGTGTGAAGTAATTCTCATATTAATTTGAAAGTCATCCACACTCAAAGAATAAGGACTATATGTTCAAGGAGGATACACTGTACGCTTCAGAGATGAGAGTGCAAATGAGTGTGCAGTGCATGTCGCAGGATTTGGCGTGGTGTACTAATTTTTCTCCAAAACATGTCACATGACCATAAGTTGAATAAGTAGAATCCGCCCTTGGACACAAAAAGTCCTGATCGTGCTAGTCTAGAGTTCCACTGGCACAGAAAGATGAATTAGGGCTATGCATGAGTCAGAGTTTGCAGGTTCATATATCTACGATTAGCTTGAAATGCCTGTACTCCTCTAAAAGACAAAAAATCTAAGGAGAGCTTTTCTCAAGGCTTCCTTTACCTCCTTGTTTCTCAGGCTGTAGATGAGGGGGTTGACCAAAGGGGTCAGGACTCCATAGAAAACAGAGCACACTTTGTTCAAGACCCTCAGTGCATCAGAGTCTGATAGCAGATACACAATGATGAGGGTTCCGTAGAAAATTGTCACCACGATGAGGTGGGAAGAGCAGGTGGAAAAGGCCTTCTGTCTCCCAGCGGTGGACGGGATTCTCAGGATGGTGGTGATGATACTAACATAAGATGCCAGGGTCAACAGAAACGGAGGAAATGTGAATAGGGAGGAATGTACGACAGCTGAAACCTCCAGCCAGTAAGTGTCGCTGCAGGACAGCTTCATTATTGGACTAAAATCACAAAAGAAATGGTCAATTTCATTGGGGCCACAGAATGTTAATTGTGACATCACAGATATTAAGAAGGCAACAGACACAAATCCACCTGTCCATGACGCGACCGCTAGCTGGAGGCACAACCTGTCATTCATCAGGGCTGCATAATGCAGAGGTTTGCATATAGCTAAATACCGATCATAAGACATCACAGATAGTAGACAACATTCTGTGCCTGCCAGAGAACCAAAGAAATATAATTGTATGATGCAGCTGGGAACAGAAATGTTTCTGTTCCCAGTCAGGAGACTGTCCAGCATCCTGGGCAGCATGGTGGAGGTGTAGCTGGTCTCCAAGCAGGACAAGTTCCCCAGGAAGAAGTACATGGGGGTGTGCAGGTGCTGATCAGTCACAACTAACACAACAATGAGGATGTTCCCAGCCATGGTCACAATGTAGATCACTAGGAACAGCAGGAAGAGAAGAATGTGAAGTCCAGGAAGATCCCCAAATCCCAGGAGGATGAATTCTGTCACGGTCGTTTGATTTCCCTGGCATTTGTTTGCTGTGGATTTCATCTAGGGAAATAAAACAAATTCTGCCATTTAGAGTCTAACTTACACTGCAAAACAGTCAGCATTTCATTTCTGGCTTCTCTCTGCTAGTTGCCATCCCAATGGTTGAGTGAAGACCCCAGATAGCAGAGGCATGCTGGGTAAAATTTCAAAAGGACCTAAGTTAATTGACATTGGAAATATTACTGCTGTCTGGTATTTCTATGGCTGTACACATCTCACCTTCAGCTTCCTGATCATGTCTTATGTGTTACATTAGCCACAATATCTGACATTTTCCACTCCACTGGAATCTGTCTACCAGATTCCAGTGGAGTGGACAATAGAATTTGATTGCAGAAACCTGGGTTTTCTTCCTTTCTCTTTCTTTCCTTGACCTTGGGCTTACACTTCCATTCTCTGAGGCTTTGTTCCCTCTATTACAAAATAGTTGATGATAATATCACTTACCATTTTCTTAATGTGTTTTGAAATTTAGAGATCATTCTCTCTCAAATCATAGAATCATAGAACTGGAAGGGACCTCGAGAGATCAGCTAGTCCAGTCCTCTGAACTCATGACCGGACTAAGTATTATCAAGACAGTTCGTGACAGGTATTTATCTAACCTGTTCTTAAAAATCTCCAATGATGGAGATTTCACAACCTCCCAAGGCAATTTATTCAAATGCTTAACCACTCTGACAGTTAGGAAGTTTTTCCTAATGTTCAATCTAAACCTCTCTTGCTGTAATTTAAGCCCATTGCTTTTTAGCCTGTCCTCAGAGGTTAGGAAGAATATTTTTCTCCCTCCTCCTTGTAACAACCTCTTATCTACTTGAAAGTTGTTATCATATCCTCTCTTAGTTTCTCTTTTCCAGACTAAACAAACCCATTTTTTTCAATCTTCCCTCATAGGTCACGTTTTCGAGACCTTTAATTATTTTGGTTGATCTTCTCTGGTCGTTCTCCAATTTTTCCACATCTTTCCTGAAATGTGGTGGCCAGAACTGGACACAATACTCCAACTGATGCCTAATCAGAGCAGACTAGAGAAGAATTACTTCTCATGTCTTGCTTACAACACTCCTGCTAATACATCTCAGAATGATGTTTGCTTTATTTGCAAAGGAAAAAGTGTAACACAGTTGACTCATATTTAGCTTATGGTCAATTATGACCCCCAGATACCTTTCCGCAGTACTTCTTCCTGAGCAGTCATTTCCCATTTTGTATGTTTGCAAATGATTGTTCCTTCCTAAGTGGAGTACTTTGTTTGTACTTGTCCTCATTGAATTTCATCCTATTTACTTCAGTCCATTTCTCCTGTTTGTTCATGTCATTTAAAATTATAATCCTGTCCTCCAAAGCACTTGCAATCCCTCCCAGCTTGTTATCATATACAAACGTTAGAAGTGTATTTTCTATGCCATTATCTAAATCAGGGGTGGACAAAATACGGCCTTTGGGCTGAATCCAGCCTATCTAACATTTCGGACCATCCCGCAGGCTCTTTGGCTTCCCCCTCACAAGCTCCAGGCCGCTAAAAGTCCCACAGTGCAGCAGGGCACCCAGACAGGCTTTCTGCCTGCCATGGCCCCACGCCACTCCTGAAAGAGGCTGGATGCTGCTGGTATGTCTCCGTGCACCCCCCCAACACTACCCTAAGGGATCCCAATGACTGGAAACTAGACAATGGGCACTGCGGGGGAAGTGCTTGCAGGTGCAGGCAGCGCACAGAGACCCGCTGTCTCCCTCTCCCCAAGGGGCACACAGAGACATGCCAGCAGCAGCTGGCTGCTTCTGGGAGTGGTGTGGGGCCATGGCACTGAGCATTCCGCTGCACCATCTGCCGGGAGCCGCCTGTGGTTAATGCCTGCTGGCCAATTCATGCACCTTGCCCCCCCTCCCACACCCCAACCTTATGCCCCAGGTCAGAATTCTCTCCTGCACCCAAATTTCCTCCCAGACCCGCACCCTCTCCTGCACCCCAACACTCTGCACCAGCCCAGAGCTCCCTCCTGCACCTAAACTCCCTCCCAGACCCCGCACTCCCTATATTAATATAGTAGAAATGTGTGGCCTGTGATGACTTACCAAAATTTGTGGAGTGGCCCCCCTGCAAAAATTGCTGCCACTCTGATCTAAATCATTGATGAAGATATTGAACAGAACCGGACTCATGACTGATCCCTGTAGGACTCCATTTGTTATGCCCTTCGAACATGACTGTGAACACTCATAACTACTCTCTGTTATTATTCCCCTCCCCCACCCCATTGAGTAATGGACCTATCCTGTCCATGGTCTTTCTCTTGCTTCTAATGTAGTTGTAGAATGTTCTCTTGTTACCCTTTATGTCTCTAGCTAGTTTGATCTTGTTTTGCACCTTGACCTCACTAATTTTCTCCCTACATATTTATGTTATTTGTTCATATTCATCCTTTGTAATTTGACCTAGTTTCCACTTTTTGTAGGACTCTTTTGATTTTTAGATTATTGAAGATCTCCTGGTTAAGCCATGGTGGTCTCTTGCCATACTTCCTATCTTTCCTATGCAGAGGGATAGTTTGATCTTATTTCCTTAATAATGTCTCTTTGAAAAACTGCCAACTATCTTCAATTGTTTTTCCTGTTAGACTTGCTTTCTATGGGATCTTACCTACTAACTCCCTGAGTTTTCTAAAGTCTGCCTTCTTGAAATCCATTGTCTTTATTTTGCTTTTCTCCTTCTTACCATTCCTTGGAATCATGAACTCTACCATTTCATGATCACTTTCACCCAAGCTGCCTTTTGCTTTCAAATTCTCTATCAGTTCTTCCCTCTTTGTCAAAATCAAATCTAGCCCCTCCCCTAGTAGCTTTCTCCATCTTCTAAAATAAAAAATTGTCTCCACTACATTCCAAGAACTTGGATAGTCTGTTGCCTGCTGTGTTATTTTCCCAACAGATGCCTGAGTAACTGAAGTTCCCCATCACCCCCAGTCCTGTGCTTTGGATGATTTTGTTACTTATTTAAAAAAAGCCTCATCCACCTCTTCTTCCTGGTTAGGTGATTTGTATTAGACCCCTACCATGACATCACCCTTGTTTTTTAACCTTTTTATCTTTACCCAGACACTTTCAGACAGTCTGTTCCTATTTCCATCTCGAACTCAATCCAAGCATATACGTTTTTAATATGTAAGGCAAAACCTCCTCCTTTTTTTCCCTGCCTGTCCTTCCTGAGCTAGCTGTACACGTTTTAACCAATATTCCAGTCATGAGTATTATCCCACCAGGTCTCTGTGATGCCAACTATGTCATAGATGTGGTCATTTACTATCGTTTTGAATTCTCCCTGCTTATTCCCCACACTTCTTGTATTAGTATACAGACATCTAAGATACTGATTTGACACCCCCTCCTCTATTTCTGTCCTGTCTCTCCCTTATCCCTGCTAAAACAGCTCATGCTCCCCTCAAATTCTCCAAATCTCCACTAAAGGCTAATCAGATAGCATGTTCATTTCTCAGCAAGGATACAGAACTTGGGACCACCCAGAAGATAATAAATCTCTCTTAGAATTTTAACCTAATTCAGAATGCAGAAGCTGAGGATTCTGAAATGCTGAAAGTTATTTCAATGGGACATATTCATCGAACAGCCACACAGAGAAATTTTCAGTGAGAAAAATGGGGCAGTTTGGTTGAAATTCCAAACATTGCCCATGACTGACTTGGTGAATATCTCTATAATAAGATTCCAGAATGGTGACCGCATGTGTCATTCTGAAGCATATTAAACCTGAAAAACCAAAAGGAATCTGGTAAAAGGTGGGAACATGGACAAATAGCTGAGGACCAGTACAAAAGTATACAACAAACACATTGGGAGAAAATAAGAAATGCTAAGGCAGAAAATGACTAAAATCCAAAAAGAAGAATAATGATAAGTACATTAGCTAGGAAGGTGAAAAATAGATGACATCAAGAAGGCTGACAAATCAACACTATCACCCTCACAATAAAACAACTACACCACACAATAAACCTGAGCACACATAGTGTCTCAGAGCAGCACATACTCACACAGATCATCTCAAATCTGCCAGCACAACAGAATCCCCACACAAATCATCACAAGCACTCACACTGCGACTCAACCAGCATAGCCGATAAACCCAATCACAACATAATCCCTAACTGGAACACAAATCCCTTATTAACACACACAAATATCAACACAAATGTCCCAGTATAACACAATCCAAACAGAAATCAACATAAACAAATACACAGCTTCACCAGCAAGCCCAATATCCCCAAACATCACTCTGAACACCAGACTGTCTACTGAGTCTGTATCATATGATCCAAAGAGCTACAACATTGATTCAGAACTCTTTCCCTTTAGCTTGTCCCCAGGTTCCATTATCACTGGGATTCATGGTCTGTTATTGGCTAGTTTTTAAGGTCTCAGCCATTTTGGTGCTTTTTAACACAAATGAGTTTCCAAATTACCCTTGTGTGACCGAAGAGGTTTTCAGCTCCTAGCAAAGGGTTAAGCTGATTGCCTCCAGGGATAGAAGCCTGCCACAGCGGCCTGGCTGACAGGGCAGCTAAAGAGAAGGTAACATTTGGAAGAAAAAGGATTTCCAACAAATGTAGAAAAAAATAGCTCTAACTTTTAAAAGCTTTTAATTAATCACTAATGGATGGAAACTAAGCTGTTGATCTCCTTTCCCTTCCGTGCCTTCCTTTCTCTTTTTCTTTCCCTTCCATTGAGACCGTTTACCATTCTTTTCTTGTATTTTGTGGGGGAAATCAATAAAATATAAACTAATCAATAAATATAGAGAAATGTGCACACTTAAAAGTGCATTACAATGACTGGGTTAACATGGAAAATGAAATTAAGATGTAAGCATTTTAAGGAGTTAATTGGGAAACAATTTCTCTCTCACTTACCTCAATATAAATCAGGAATAGCTGCACTGAAGCCAAGAAAGATGTACTACTCGAAAGCTGGGGTAAATGAGAGAATGACCCCAAAAGAGAGGTTTCTTCTTCTTCTTCTATTGTTTAATGTTTCTGTATAAAGTCCTACCTAATGCACCTGCACAGACTCAGATTATCACTTTCACAGCACCATTCCCCATGTGATAATTTGCAATCACTTCTATATGCTTTGGTGCCCACATGGGAATTGTTCCCAAAGAGAATCTATTGTGGTGTTGCCATCCAACCTGAACCACCTTAGTAACAAATGGCAAAGAGGTCAACCTTCCAGAACAACACAGAGTTTTCTCTTACGTCTGATAGATGGATGAGTTTAGGATGGACAGCTTCAATCTATGGGGCCTGGAAAAGCTGAGACCGATCTGACTTGTTAAGAGCCAAAGCAGCAGGGATGCTGAATATGATTGTGGTTCCTAAGGCATTGCACTGCAGTGATGATGCTGTAGAGTGATCCCATGTTGCTGTAATGTGACATGGACATGCAGATGTAGCATCCAAATAAAGATGTTATTTCCTCCTCCTGAATGGGTGTCTTTGTTCCCTCTTCATCTCCAAGCCCTTCCTAGGGTGTGACCCTCCTTCCACAATTCATAAATAGTTCAAACCATGTTGTACACTGTGACCTTCAAGAAGAACAGGCCCTGTGTGGGGTATTGTGGAGATGTTCTGTTTTTTCAGCACATCCTGAACTTTTCATGCTATCACATTAAATAATAGGGATTGCTCCTCTTTTCCAGCCAGCCTTCTCTTCTTCTTATTTCTACCACACCCTGGAAAGTGCCTCTCCAATACATTCTCTCCATGATAGAGATGTACGGCAACTCCCAAATGAGTGACACACATTGAGGGACTGACTGAATTCTTACTGAGGCAAACTTCCTGTGAGGTTAATTGAACAACTCACATGAGTCACAATGAGGCCCGAGGACTCACAGATGATTGGATTTTGGCCCCATTTCCTAAACCATTCTCTCAGAAACTTAACATGTAAAGATGTATATCACTGGTATAACAGCCCTCAGATCTAGAAACTTGTCCCACAGCTGTGGGCAATTGGAATGTCCATGCATACTGCAGCCATGGAGAGGGGAGGGATAGCTCAGTGCTTAACCCAGGGTTGTGAGTTCAATTGTTGAGGGGACCATTTAGGGAACTGGGGTAAAAATCTGTCTGGGGATTGATCCTTCTTTGAGCAGGGGGTTGGACTAAATGACCTTCTGAGGTCCCTTCCAACCCTAATCTTCTATGATCTCTCCTCTTTGGTAGATCAGTAAGAATTCAGACAGTTTTGTGAATGTGGTGTAAGTATACAGTAACTCCTCACTTAACATTATAGTTATGTTCTTGAAAAATGCAACCTTAAGTGAAATGATGTTAAATGAATCCAATTTTCCCATAAGGTTTAATGTAAATGTGGGAGGTTAGGTTCCAAGGAAATTTATTTGGGGCAGACAAAAGGCATTATATACTGTACAGTACTGTACTGTAGTGGGGAGGTGCCCCTGGCTTACCCCTGCAGCTCAGAGCTGGGAGTGAAGGGTCTGGGATGGATTTAGGGTGTGAGAGGGAGCTCAGAGTAGGGTGCGGTGTCTGAGGCTTGGTCTACACTACGCATTTAAACTGATTTTAGCAGCGTTAAACCGATTTAACGCTGTACCCGTCCACACTACGAGGCCCTTTATATCGATATAAAGGGCTCTTTAAATCGGTTTCTGTATTCCTCCCCGAAGAGAGGAGTAGCGCTAAAATCGGTATTACCATATCGGATTAGGGTTAGTGTGGCCGCAAATTGACAGTATTGGCCTCTGGGCGGTATCCCACAGTGCACCGCTGTGACTGCTCTGGACAGCAATCTGAATTCGGATGCAGTGGTCAGGTAAACAGGAAAAGCCTCACGAAATTTTGATTTTCATTTCCTGTTTGCCCAGCGTGGAGCTCTGATCAGCAGGGGTGGCAATGCAATCCCAAATCCAAAAAGAGCTCCAGCATGGACCATATGGGAGCTACTGGATCTGATCGCTGTGTGGGGAAACAAATCTGTTCTATCAAAGCTCCGTTACAGAAGACGAAATGCCAAAGCCTTTTAAAAATAAAATCTACAGGCTACACAGTGCTGCGTGACAAGCATAGCGGGAAGCCAGAGACTCAAATGGATGTTCATGGAGGGAAGGAAGGGGTACTGAGGACTCCAGCTATCCCACAGTCCCCACAGTCTCCGAAAAGTATTTGCATTCTTGGCTGAGCTCCCAATGCCTGTAGGTTCAAACACATTGTCCATGTTCATGGTTCATGGAATAGCTCGCCAATTTACTCCCCACCCCACGTGAAAGAAAAGGGAAAGAAATCACTTCTTGACTTCTTTCAGTGTCACCCTGTGTCTACTGAATGCTGCTGGTAGACGCGATGCTGCAGCAGTGATGAGCAGTATCCACTCCTTTCCGCTGCCTGGTGGCAGACGGTGCAGTAGGACTGGTAGCCATCCTTGTTATCAACCCGTGAGTGCTCCTGGCTGGCTTCAGGTGAGGCTGGCCGGGGGCGCCTGGGTGAAAATAGGAAAGATTCTCAGTCATTCCCAGTAGATGGTACAGAACGGCTGGTAACCATCCTCATCATAGCAACTGGGGGCTGAGCTCTATCAGCCCCCTCCCTTTCCTGTGTAAAGAAAAGATTCTGTCCTGCCTGGACTGTCATAGCAGCGGCATGCTGGGCTCCTCTCCCCTGCACTGCTTAATGTCCTGCCTGGACTGTCTTAGTGGCAGGAGGCTGCCTCCCCCTCATTTTATCTCATTAACAAGTCACTGTTTCTTATTCCTGCATTCTTTATAACTTCATGACACAAATGAGGGGGACACTGCCACAGTAGCCCAGGAAGGTTGGGGGGGAGGGAAGCAACAGGATGGGTTGTTGCTGGGGCACCCCCCGTGAATGGCTCATTTCTGCGGGGTCTGGTACGGAGCAGCTGTGCTCTCTGATCACTGATTCTCTAGCACACTTACCCCATATTCTAGGCAGGACTGACTCTATTTTTAGAAACCATAAAGAAGGAAATGACTCTGGGAGTCATTCACATTTTTGCCTTTGCGCCCCAGGCTGACCTCCGCCAGGGGCACCCATGATAGCAGCAGACAGTACAGAACGACAGATAACCGTCATCTCATTGCCAATTTACACCAGCAGCAGACAGTACAGAACAACTGATAACCGTCTCTGCTATCATGCAAAAGCAAATGAATGCTGCTATGTAGCGCTGGAGTATCGCCTTTGTCAGTGGCATCCAGTACACATACGGTGACTATACAAAAAAAAAAGGCTAAATGGGCTCCATGGTTGCCGTGCTATGGCGTCTGCCAGGGCAATTCAGGGAAAAAGGGCGTGAAATGATTGTCTGCCATTGCTTTCCCGGAGGAAGGAATGACTGATGACATTTACCCAGGACCACCTGCGACAATGATTTTGTCAATGGGCTCTCAACCCAGAATTCTAAGGGGCTGGGGAGACTGCGGGAACAATGGGATAACTACGGAATAGCTACCCACAGTGCAACACTCCGGAAATCAATGCTAGCCTCGGACCATGGACGCACACAGCTGAATTAATGTGCTTAGTGTGGCTGCGTGCACTCAACTTTATACAATCTGTTTTATAAAACCCGTTTATGTAAAATCAGAAGAATCCCGTAGTGTAGACGTACCCTGAGAGGGAGATAGGGTGTGGGAGGGAGCTCAGGGTGGGGGTGCATGAAAAGGCTCAGAGCTGGGGCAGGCAGGAGATGCAGAGCACTTACCTGGGGCAGCTTCTGTTTGGTGCAGGGAGCCGCAATTCTGGGAGCTGCTCCCCACACACATACTCCCACAGGCAGGGCCACCCGGAACACAAGGGCTTTAGGGGCTGTGAGCACGGGTCAGAGGATTCAGGAGGAGCAGGGGCAGCCGCGCAGCCAGCGGCTGGAGAGAAGCAGTGCTTTCTCCTTCAAAGCGCCGCTTCTCTCTGGCAGGCTTTGAAGAGGAAAGTGGCGCTTCTCTCTGACCGCTGGCTGTGTGGCTGCCCCTGCTCCTTCTGAGTCCTCTGGCTTGTGCTTGGAGGGCCACATTCCGAAAGGGACTCTAGAGCTGCAAGCCAGGGTCCTGGGACCCCCTTAGCCCAGGGCCCTGCAGCCCCTGCAGCTCCTACGTTCCAGATGACCCTGTCTGCTACCAGGGGGGGAGGGCAGCTTCCCTGCTCGCTTGCTTGCTCCCTTCCTCCCAGAAAGTCCTAAGTGCCACCAAACAGCTGTTTAGCGGCGGGGGAAGCACTGGGAGGGAGGGAGGAAGGAAGAGGGAGGAGGCGGAGAAGCGGAACTTGTGCAAGCTCCCTTGTAAAGTCAGCCAAAGGACGATATAAGGGAGTATTGCACAACTTTAAACTAGTATGTTCCCTAATGGAGAACTGATGTAACTTCAAAACAACATTAAGAGGGAGGACGTTAAGTGAGGAGTTACTGTACCCCATTTATGTGCAGAAAATCCTGGCTCCCTCTGGAGCCTGGATCAAGCATATATAGTAGCCTGACACGAATTTACATGTACGTGTATTATTCCTTTAAGTCAGTTTAGAGGCCTGAGTTTTTGATTTAATATCAAAGAAAGCAAGAAAGAAAGAAAGAAAGAAAGAAAGCAAGAAAGCAAGAAAGAAAAAGATATTTCTCTTGGCCCGTGCAAATATATCTTATGTGCTAATTGTTATAAAATTTGCAGATAACACAAACAGAAAAGACAGACATGGACAATTTTGGCAGTACAATTTTAGTTTCCATTCCTAATGACCTGTCAGGAAGCAAATTACTGCTTCCAGGGAGCAAGGGAAGAGCAGAGAGGAGGGAACTGTACCTTTCTGAGTCAGAAACCCATCCCTTGACTGACCCTGGGGCAGTGTAGCAGAGACCCACCACCTCTCTGAAGAAACACAGGAGCAGGAAGCTTGTATGCCAAGGCATCAATGAGAACTCTTGGCCCACCTATCTATTTACCTTCCCTTCTTCACTAATTTGAAGTCATCAAACTGAAACATTTATATTACAGGAGATGAAGTGTGAGCATTGGCAGATTTACCCTGATGTCACCAGGGTCCCAGTATGAAGTAACCTGAACAACTGACATGACCATGAATAAAATTTATTCCTAATCTGGTTATTTTATAACATTTTTCTTAAACTAGAGCTTCATTAACACCTAATATCTTCACATGTAACCTACACAAATATTTTAAATGAGTTCCAACATAAAAGAAAGTATGAAGAGTATGTTTTAGTACAGTTTTAAGATCATTCGGGACAAAACTATAGATGACAAATGCTAAATTTCCTAAGGATCTTATTTTAATTCTTTTATTCTCATGAACTAATTAAAATATTTACTTGCAAATTCATCCACTCTCAAAGGAGAATAATCCAAATGCAAGGAGGATGAACAGGTTTCTTCAGACATGAGTGTGGGTCTGAGGGTGCAGTAAATATCTAAGGATATGGCTTGGTGTCCTAATTTCCCTCCAAAATGAGTCAGATGGCTGCAGGTAGGCAACACTCAGACGCTACACTTGGATTCAGGAAGTTCTGATCCTGAGAATCATGCTGTATTCATTTAAAAAATAAAAAAAACTAAGGAGAATTTTTCTCAAGGCTTTCTTTACCTCCTTGTTTCTCAGACTGTATATGAGAGGGTTGAGCAATGGCATCAGGACTCCATAGAAGAAAGAGAACACTTTGTTGAGGTCCCTTAATACATCAGACTCTGAGACCAAATACACCATGATGAGAGTCCCATAGAAAATTGTCACCACAATGAGGTGAGAGGAGCAGGTGGAAAAAGCCTTTTGCCTCCCAGTCGTGGATGGGATTCGCAGGATGGTGGAGATGATATAAACATAGGATGCCACCGTCAATAGAAATGGAGGCAAGGTGAATATGGAGGACGATATGAAACTAACAACTTCCACCATGTGGGAGTCAGTGTAGGAGAGTTTTATTATTGGAAGAAAATCACAAAAGAAATGGTCAATTTCATTGGGGCCATAGAATGCTAATTGTGACATCATAAATATAAAGATGGAAACAGAAATAAATCCATCTATCCACAATCCAACTACTAGTTGGAGGCACAACCTGCCATTCATAAGTGCTGCTTAATGCAGAGGTTTGCATATTGCTAAATACCAATCATAGGACATCACAGATAAAAGCAAACACTCTGTCCCTGCCAGAGAACCAAAGACATATAATTGTGCAATGCAGCTAGTAACAGAAATGGTTCTGTTCCCAGTCAGGAGACCAACCAGCACCCTGGGCAGGATGGTAGAGGTGTAGCAGGTCTCCAAGCAGGACAAGTTCCCCAGGAAGAAATGCATGGGGGAGTGAAGGTGCTGATCAATCACAACTAGCACAATGATGAGGATGTTCCTGGCCACGGTCACAGTGTAGATCACTAAAAATACCAGGAAAAGAAGAATATAAAGTTGAGGGAGATCCCCAAATCCCAGGAGGATGAATTCCGTGATGTTCATTTGATTTCTCTCATGTATGTTTGTCATCAATTTCATCTAGAGGAAATAAAATAAATTTGGAATTGAGAATCTAAAGTCCATTATAAAACAGTCATATTTTCAATACTGGCTTCTCCATGCTTGTAGCCATCCCAACAGTTGAGTCAAGAATCCAGAGGATGTTGGCATTTGGATTAAAAGTTTAAAAAAAAGGCCAATGTTAATTGATATTTGAAATGTAACTACTGCCCGGTATCTCTATGGTTGAACACATCTCACCTTCAGCTTCCTGAACATGTCTGTATATTACTATAGCCACAATGTCTAAGGTTATCATTGTAGATTAAGGGGAATTCAATGTCACTCCATTGGCTTTATACAGAAACCTCAGAATAATCCTGTTGCTGGGCTGATACTTCATTTACACATATTTGTACTACAGAGTCCATCTTCCCCTGAGATATTGTGTGAAAGAACCTAGGATGGATAGTTAGCTAAAGGAGATCTGCCAATGCTTCCTTTGCTATGGTTTCTGTGACAGTTTGAGGAACTTATCTTTGTCCATTTTAGCATTCCATTTAGTTTTGTAAATGTCATTTCTAACTGGAACCATCATCCTGAGTGAGATTAACTCTTCTGTAGAAGGAAACATGGAATAGGTCATGGGGAAGTCATGCCTCGGTAGCAGTGACAATGGTATCAAGGGCCATCAACACTGAATGTCTCTCACCTAGTGTAACAGTGGGAGTATTGAGAGATCTATGTATCTGAACATTGGCCAAATATTGCTCATATCCAAGCGCATCAGCAACACATGGGATTTAGAGGTTCGAT